>NC_142033.1:61170563-61471436 GCF_982192425.1 Myodes glareolus | reverse complement strand
CATCTCTTGCTTTTCTCAGGCATTTCTCATAGCAACAAAAAGACTGACTAACGCAGTGAAGAGGTGGATCCTCATCATGAAGGAACAGGTGATGCCAGTAGGGATGATGATTATGGTGGTGATGATGTTGAAGACCGTGATATTATTGATGATGGTGATGATAATGGCATCACTGATCATACTGGGTATCACAGCTGGCACTCCCATTTGTCATAAGTGCCTCTGTGCTTCAGAAAATATTGCTTCATTTAGTTCTGAACCATGCTATTAGATAGGCATAGTTATTTCTATGGTTACTACCATCGTCATATCTGACATAGGGTAAATAAGTCAAGGCCTAGAGAGTTTAAATAACTTCCCCACAACATTTTAAACTTGAAATTAAATCAATATAAAATTTTTAAATAATAGTTCACAAATACCTGAATGTATTGGAAAGGTAGACCTTGCTATGCCGCCTGTTCTGAAATGGAGGTAGCTTTACATACACAAATGTGGGTCCACGCTTACACAAAACCTTCTTCAGAAAAGAGTGTCTTCTAAGAGAAAAGGAAATCACAGGCATGGTTGTCCTTCTAACCACTGTGCTAATGAGTGCTGTCCTGAATTCTTAGCCACTAGAGTGTGGGTGTATCTAAAAATTGTGATTCTTATTAAATTAGGAGTTTTCTGCATCGCAAGGGACAAACCTGAAGTCTGAAGTGAACTGTGACCAGTAAACATTTGGTGCTTTCTCTGTGGTCATCTTTGTTCATGCTTCACTGTGAATGTTGAGGAGGCCTCATCTAACTCACATTCTGAATGTGCAAACAATCTCAAAAGTCAAGGTGGAGATCCAAAACCATCACTGTCTTGTTCCTTTTGTCTGTCTGTTTCCAGCCATTCCTAAGACATGCGTCTCGGTACCTGGAACTAGTTTGTTCTGTGTGAGTGGATGACCATGTTGGGATGTTAGCCAGCAACAACTTTGGAAGTGAATATGGCTGCTCTTAACTCTCCAAAAATGCTTTCTAGCACAACACAGGACATGGAGTTTTGTATCTACTCCTGGCAGGGAGCCACTCAACTCAGAAATGAAGCTAGGAGGTACCAAAGACACAGGGAGCTCACTATATCTGAAAGAGGGGCTAGTGCCTTGCCAGTGTGAAGGAAACATGAGAAAAGCTATGGGTTAAACATGGAATCAGAATCCACAGTTGGCAGAGGTCACTGCATCCATGGCACAAAAAGATTTGAAATGGCAATCCAAGATTCCAAGATTGTCAGAACTGAACATTTAGACATCAGACCCACTCAGCTTCCACATCTTACAGAAAAGTGATTCCATGAGGGCGAGTGGCTTTTTAAACATCAAAAAACTGATTCGGGTCTCAGGAAATCTGCTGAGAGGCATGCAGGTGAATGGGGTGGCCTCGTTGGAGTTGCCACACTCCCTCCTAACTACCACTCTACCGTGTGCAAAGACTATTCAATGTCTGACAGCCCCGTCCTCAGTCCACTGACTCCTTGCAGTCTCCATGCCCTGTTTCCGGGGCTGCCAGCTCTTCCATCCAATGTCTGCCTGTTGTCCTCAGGTTTACAACCTTAGGAGAGGCTGCAATCAGACCAAAGGAACAGACAGTGATGGTCTTGAATCACCTTGACTTTCTAGATCATTTGCATGTTCAGAATCTGAGATAGGTGAGTCCCCCTCACACTCAAAATGGAGAATGATCAATGATGTCCAAGATGAAAATGGCAACTATTTCCTGGTCACAATCAGCTTCAGACTCCAGGTGAAATTCTCTCCCTTCAGCACTCACACTCTTAAATCTTTGTATGTTTTGTGAGACTGAGGCAGGTGTCAACTGACAAATTACAAGGTAATAACAAAGATGATAAGCAGTCAAAATTCCCGAGGTGAGTGGTTACGTTTTCCTACAGGAGCTCCTGTGGTTCTCTGTGTCTGCTGCACTTATGGCGGGAATATTCTTCAACGGTATATATCTCTTTCCCACTTCCACATTCTATGAAATCAGGCTGATTGCTTTAGCTGGCTATTGTAGGAATATAGATGGTCGCCAAATAATGACTTCTTGATTTAAGATGCTTCAGTTTTAGGATGATATGAAAACACTATGTGCTTAAGAGAAATTGTAGGTGAGATATGAATTCAGATCTTCTCAGAGGCTTGCAGTATCCAATTCCATACCCTTGTGATGCCTGGTGGTGGCAGTGAGATACAGCTGTGGGTCAGCCCCGAGACCACCAGAAGAAGTCTAATGTGTGGTCACATTGTGATGTACAAAGTGTTTTCTCTTTCTAATGTATATCAACTGACAATAGATTTGTGGGGATATAACTCAATCAGAAATCAAGATAGATCACCTGTGTTTATGCAACAGAAATTGGTATCAGTTGCAACTAAGGGCTCAGATCTTCTTGTGTTGATTGTCAGGATTTAAGAATGTTTATAATGAAACTTTTAATAACGCAGATAAAGTAGAAAAACATGTTCTATCATGAGCCATTACACTGTGAAGAGCAGAACACTTGATGGAATCCTCTTCTGATATTTGGGAACTATAACCTACTGCAGAGAAACAGCAACCCTTGTCATTGATGAATGCATGGGGTTCAGAAATTCACCTCTGCAGTTTTAGTTTTATTTTCCCCTTGCTCGTTAACGTAAAAGAAACTGTCAGCCAGTATCCCTGTCATATCTATGCAATTCATCAATTAAAATTAGTATTTGGCTATGATTACTGAAGTTCAGCAAACATCAATGAGAGCAATATGGGGAGAATTTTCATTTCCTAGCTGCATAATATTTTTAATAAAGAGTACTGTGGATTTTCTTATTCCTAAGCTGTAAATTGCATTTTTCTATCAGTAAAATTCATACAGTAAACTTAAGTGTGCTTATCAATGTACTTTTTTAAAAATGATCTGGCTGTTGAACATCATCTGCCAGCACATTAGAGGTAACCCTTCTTAAGCTTCCATGGGTTGCTGCTCCAATGCCATGCAGCCAAAGAGGGGATCGCTGACCCCATCATAGCTCTAATCACTGACTTCATTTTCTTTTCCTTCGCAGCATTTTTAATGTTTAATCTTTATTTTTCTTTATAATACAGGAATACACAATGTCTTTTGAGGCAGACATCTTTGATTAGCGTATTTGGGAAGCTCCATCATGTTGTAGTGAGTACCAGTACCTGTTCCTAGTTATGGACTCTCTTGTATGGACACATTATATATGGTTAACGTTCCTTAGATAAAAACACTGGGGGGATTTTTGCTCTCGACAGTTATAAGGAGTGCGAAAATCACAAAACATCGGCTCCTTCCATGAACCAGAAAGAGCCATGCAAAACCGACATGTTTTAAGAAAAACATTTATGATAAAATTGCATGGCAAGACCATAAGGTATTGATTATACATATCATGGTAATATAGGGGCTGAAAAGCATCCAGATTTTAAGGTCCAGTTTTATATCACACTTAGTAAAAATGCTTAGAATTCATTTTTAAAAAAGAAGAAGGTGACAAGACCGCAGAATTCTGTAAATGTCTATGTATCATTTTACTACTTTGAAGATGTGCTTTCCCCAGTATCAATCTGATAGCTCAACGCACGCATCCTTTACAAGCACGTTTTGATTCACCTTCTCTGTCAAGGTGTCACGGTCAATATGCATATGCAAATGTTAAAAGCTGAAGCATCATAATTTGCCTAACAGGAATAAGTGACTTGGGGAAAAGTGGGAGGCAGAGATGCATCACTCTTTGGCTTCTCAGAATCAAATAGGTAAGGCAAGGAGTCAGGGGGCATGTGCATCCAGCAAGATACATGACATTGCCAAAGTCAGAACTGAATATTAGTTAAAGGACTATGTACAGCAGGACTTGAGCATGGCCCAGAATCATTCATAGGCTACTTGGAAAATAGTATCTCACCAACACTTGCCATGGTGCACCAGTTAGGGTTCTTGGAAATTTTGGGGTAAGTCTGAGTCAGAAAACAATTCTGCATATGATAAATCTTGAGTATGCTTTGGCAACTTGTTTCATTTATAGGCATGTGTATGGATGCATAAGAATGTCATTTGACAAAAATGTGTCTAGCTAGGTCTAAAATGGTTCTTCCAGATTATAAAGCAAAAATCCTACGTGGTAAGAAAAGGTGACAGGAACATCAAAATACAAGCTGGTAAAACAGGCCACCATGGCTACCAGACAGACAAAAAATAAGCAAACGAGAGCTGTGTACCAGAAAGCAAGAGCATTTAAAGTTACCAACAAATGGCCACTGGAAAGGGAAGCCCAGAACAGCAGCTGCAGGTGATGTGGGAAAGACTCGATACCAGGAAGTCATTAAATCCAGTCCAGTTAGGGGTAGTGATCAGGACTAGGGCATAGCTTCTGGCCTATCAGCTTGTGGATATACATGTAACCAGATAATGTCTTTCTATTCCTAACACTATAGAAAAGTTAATTGATTGACATCAGACCAATTTTAATTGTCATGGTTACTAGATAATAAGCATGTCTGAGAGCCTCCTGCAGACAGACCCTCTGACTCAGAGAGTTTAGAACAAGTCAAGTAACAGCAGAGAATATTAAAGTCTGTGAGGACAAAAAAAAAGAACTTAGGGTTGATTTTACTTTAGATTATTTTTAAAAATCAACCACATTTTGTTGCATGAATCATATGTTTAGTCACTAGCAGAATTTCTTCCAAATTTATAAAAGAAAATTCTGTCCAATTGCAGAAGCTCTATATACAGTCATCCGATATGGACTGAGCCGGAGGAGGAAGAACAGTATTGCTGTGGAGGACTCAGAACCCTGCACCGGTAGGGAGGGGTGGGTCTGCGGAGCCAGCAAACAGGCAGAATTGGCTCTCCCAGGCATGACAAGTCAAAGTCAGAGCTTAACCTTTAGCGATGCCGCTTGCCCCATGAAAGCAGAATTACACCACATTAATGCCCCTGTTCTCTCAGAGAGGGCTATGCCTGCAAAGTCCTCAGACTCCTCCTCTTTGTCCCACTGTTAATTCTAAGGAACCAGGGTAGGTAATTAGGACCTCGAGTCTTAGGCAACAGAGACATCAGCACAAGACGCAAAACCTCAACAGAGACACCAGAGGCAAAACATTGGCTCTGAGCCACATCTGGAACTCCAATCCTGCCATGGTTCCTTGCACAACCAACACAGAGTCCCCGGATCACCTTCCAGAGCCACGTTTTCGATGGACTAAATATTCTGATGAAGTGACTATGCCCACCCTGACCTTGCCCTTATGTACTCTAAGTGTGAAGTTCGTGAACTAGTCACTCCTGGGTCTATGCCTTTCCACAAACCCCACCAAGGTGACTGTTACCTTTCGTGATGGTAGTGTAGAACTGCACAGAAGCCTGGCGATATATGCTTTTTCCCTAACACTATCTCTAATTCTTTTAATTTCTTCATCTTCCTTGAAGAAGCCTAAACTTTGAATATGCACAGGAGTTTTGGCAGATGAAACCTAAAGTTTAAAAGATAAAATGTTGGGGTAGCCATGCTAACAAATCCACATTGCACCTGTTCTATATGGAACTTCCCCCTCTTACTAATAGACGATTAAATGTAAATCCTAATGTACATTCCATTTTACATGCAATATGGGCTAGTTACGGTTGCTATGGTAACCTCCACTTTTGCATTTACTGATTTTAATTCTGTGACATTTGCTGACTTTAGTACAATGTAAAGTTTATAAATATAACATGCAGGTTTGTAGAGCTTTTTTTAAGAATTCAATTTGCATAGCTAATTCCATCACAAATCTCTGGGTATATTAGAGGGAAAGGCATTAGACTGCTTCTAACTAAGGGTAATCAACAAACAACAGGCTATTTCCAGAAACAACTATTTCTATTGATCCTCAGAAACTACCTTTCACTAAAGGAATGTTCCATCTATTGTATCAGCTTTTTCTAACCATTGAGTTGGTGACTGCTTCTCGGTGTAGAATCAGTAGAGTGTGTTTCCTCATTCAAAATACCTTCAACTCCGTTGTCTCTCTTTTTATTTAACAAAATTCTAGTGAGAGAAACAAGCCAGACATGGCTGAAAGAAAGCACAGGCCACAATTTTGGCAACTACTTCCAACCCAGGGTGATCCTTCGGCTTTCTGCTAAGCTTCCGGTGGCTTCTTACAAATCAACCTCTTCCTCATCTCCATTCCCAGTTCCAGTTGTCTTTGCATCTTGGTACAGTTTCCTGTGCATTAGATAAACACACACGCTCTCTAACTGTCACAAACCCTTTCTATTCCAGGCTTACTGAGATACAGAAATTTAGAGAAACCCAATGTCCAAACCATCTCATGTTATCGGCCAACATTTGTAGTAGATTTTTAAAGGTTATTTTATTTTCTTTGAAAAAGGAGAGCACATGCCCTGACACACTTAGGGAAATCAGAGGACAGCTTAAGGGAATCAACCCTCTCCTACAGTGTGGGTCTCAGGAATCGAACTCACTTTACTAGATTTAGTAACACGTGCCTTTACCTGCTGAGCCACCTTGCTGGCCCTCATTCACAAACTTATTAAAAGTAACTGCATCATTAAAAGCTTTCTGGACTGACTTACAAAGATAAAAATTTGTGTTCCCATCATAGATCCACAACAAAATTAGGGATTTTTGTGAGTCTTCTGTGATTCAGATAAACCCATGCATACGTACAAGGCTATAGCAAACAAAAACATGTTATAAGAGCATTCTAAGTGACATCATAAAAGTCTACCCATATAATGAGAGGGGGAAGATTTGCCCACATTTGTTGAGTCTCTCCGTTGTGCCAGACACTGTTTAGCAATCTTGGAACAGTAAAGTATCTACGATTGTATCTGAAGATGAGGACAGTGGATAAAAGAAAACTCTAACACCGCACTTAAGACATCTAGAGAAGACAAGATTGGCTAACAAAGTGGCAATGGACTTAAGAGAATCCTGAGAGCTTTCAACAACAAGAGGCACCAGAGACCAGGATCACTAATAACTTAGAAGAAATAATGAAGCTCAAAAAATAGCATAGAGAATGAGCACTTTATCTTTGCTTTACAGAAAACAAGAAAAGATGCTGAACAAACTAGTAAGTGATGAAGATGTCTCATAAAGCAGAGTAGGGATGAGGAAAATCAAGAGGATTATCAACAACACATCGGGTAGCTCAGCAGAGGCAGAGAGAGTCCAGGGGTTTAGGAGTTGGTGGGCCTTCCGGTGTGCTCTTATGGCCATTTCAAGTAGATCCTGGGAAGTAGGTGGAGTGCACATCATTAAACCAAAGACTGCTTGAGGCTTGAAGTCACTGGTACATGCCGCTGATGAGAACAGATGGTGAGGAAACCAAGAAAACATCTTCTTTCGTGAGTCCAGCAATGTTTGAATTCACACTACCCAACACCCTCCATGGCCAGCCCATTGCCTACTGACTTTGCTGTCATCTCTACCTGGGCAAGATAGCGTCCTTTTCTAACTTGACTTTCTTCATCTGCTTTTAAATCCTGCCAAACAGTTCTTTATACAGCAGCCAGGGAAATGTGTATTCCAATTATGAACCCCGCCTGAAACCTCCAGCAAAAGGAGGCCACATAGCCATACCTTAGGATTCCAGAGAAATAACAATCTGAACCCACAGCACTGCCTGTCCTGTCGAACACGGCCTGGCTCCATCCGCATCTTCAGCTTCATATTGCTTCCTGCATATTGTCTTTGCTATCTGTATTAGATGAGATGGCTGGGCCGCCTGTCATAGGACCTGAACACTTGTCGTTTCTCTTTCCGAATGCCACGTTTATACCTGATGTCACATTTGTCTTCTTAAGCGTTGTTTGTTCTTCTTTAAAAATATGTTTCCTTGCTTATTTGGTCTGTGCACACGTGTGTTCGTATGCCTATGGAAGTCAGAAGACAACTTTCACTTGTTGTCCCCACCTACCCCCCTTTCTGGGGGCAGATCTTTCTCCCTCCGTGTTTCGTTCATGCTGTACACTCTAGAGTAGTTGGCCAAGGAGATTCCAGGCAATTCTTCTGTCTCTCAGTCGACCAAGGGCTACTGGAATTGCAGATACATGCCTCCATTTTTGGCTTTGCATGTGGGTTCCAGAGGCTGAACCCAAGTCATCAGGCTTGCAAAGGAAGGGCATTACCCACTGCGCCATCCTACCAGCCATCATTGGTTATTTAAGCTTAGAAGAAACTTCACATCTGTAAAAGATTTAAATTTGTTGGGAAGAAGAGTATGCTAGCTAGAGGGAGCAAAGGCCCAAGATGTCACTGGGGGCACACAGGTCTGGGCCAGGTTTAGCGGTGTTTAACTGGCCTCTGTAGTTGGGAGTCTACAGATGTGACGTTTACTCTGCGTTTGAAGGTGCTGCTGCCGTGGTGCTAGATGCTTAAGCTCTCCAGCCAGCTACCCTACAGTTGTGTGACTCTATAGCTTCTAAACTCCTTTTGGAAGCTTAGCCCGTTGATTGCTAAGACTCCTAGTAAAGAGAAGGGTATTTTCCCAGAAACATGGAGCCACATTAACACCTGCCCAAAGTTCCATTCACACTACGATGTCTGAACATGATACAGGCAAAACTTCACCTGTGACTTTCTCCCCTTTTATTAATGGCTTGATCCCAGATAGATGCTGTAGGGCCTGTGGGACTGGACCTAGTGTGTTATTGGGTTCGTGTGTTTTAATGGAATCACCAGACACTGATCTCTTCCTCTTCCCCCTTTACTACCCCACCATAGAAACTAACCCCACATAGTTTCTGATTGTTGCATTCCAGAACCCCACCAGAGGTTTAAAGACAATGATCTCAGACTAAAGTTTCTAAACAAGGAACAAAATGAGCCTTTTATTTTTATCTTAGACATTTCATTCTAGCAGTAGAAGACTGGTTCACACAACCCAAGCATGGGGTACCACGGCAGCAGCATCTTCAAGCATAGAGTAATCTCATGTCTGTAGACTCCCATGTACAGAGGCCAACCAAACATCACTAAACCTGTCCCAGACTGTGTGTCCAGTGGCATCATAGGCCTGTGTTCCTTCTGGCCGGCATGCTTTTCTTCTCAACAATTCTAAATCCTACCATCCCTCTGAAACCATTTCCATCAATCTCCATGGCAGAGGATCCCAAATCCTTCCTACATGCCCTGAATTCTAGTGATAAAATTAAAACCCTTCATGATTTCTATCAAAATATAATCAACATCAATGAGAATTCAACATCCCGTGATGCTGGGTTACTAGATTAAATAATAAACAGTCTCCTGCTCCGCTGGATAGTTTCTATACTGCAGATGATAGCAGGACAAGGTGATCGGAGAAAGGGGTTAAAATCCAGAACTCTCTATGAAGCCAAAAGGGCTAGAGATGGCCAAGAAGAACAGGAGGCCGACCGAGCAACAATGCATGCACACAGTAAGGCTGATGGGCCAGTCTCTGGAAACTCTTGACAGAACTCACACAGATGTATCTGTCTATCTTACTTGGAAGAGAGACACTGGGTCTGTTTGAATGAAGGACAGCACTGAGTTCCCACTGTCTTTAAACATTAGAACCTCATTTTATCTGGAATATTCTAGATTTTATTTTTTGCCTCAGCCTTGGGTTTTTTTTTTTGTTAATGACACAGGTCTAGTCCTTGAGTTCAAGACATATACAGAGATGTGACCCTCACAGTGGATTTGTCAATAGTTTCGGTGGACGCCTAGTGGAGGATGGGAGTCCCTGAGTAGCATGTGATCTCTTCAGGTCTCAATTTCTTCATCTATGAAAGTGGCATTGTCCAGAACAGTGGTTCTCAACCTGTGCAACAAGACGCTTTTGTGGGGTCAAATGACCCTTTCACAGGGGTCACATAAGGCCATCAGAAAACAGATATTTGCTATACGATTTTTAATAGTAGCAAAATTGAAGCAGCAACGAACATAATTTTATGGTTGGGGTCACCACAATATGAAGGCCTACAGTAAAGGACTGCAGCATTGGGAGGGTTGAGAACCACTGATGTAGATGGTAGTGGAGTTGAGTCATAAGGTTCTCTGGACGTGGACAGTCTGGATCAAGCCATGGAGCATCAGATCTTGCTGACTCTGACACCCAAGGATGATGGCAAGTCTGATTTCAGCCTTGGTTTTATGATCTGAGAGTTAGGGTTCATCTGAGGCTTATAGTTCAATGGAGTCAGTGATGTAACAGCATCTGGGCACAGGACTGGACACACAGCCAGTACTGGGCAACTCATTGTCATTGTTCGTATTTTCCTCAGCTAGTCCCCTGCCTCAGTTTTATAGACTCCTCACCATCAAAGCTTCGAACAATCTACTTTTTCATGAAATTCTCTCAGTATCATCTAGCCATATACCACAGGAGAGGGAAACGGGTTTGGATTTTTTTTTTAATTCACTCTGTAACAATCTGGAAGCTTCACAAAATTGCTATGGGCTATGGTCAACGTCTCGTTAAGGATTAAATTTTCTACCTATTCACAGACAATTTCTCATGGCCAGGTTAAAAAAGGGATTAATTTTGAGACATCTTAGCTTTCATGCGGACTTAGAGGAACAGCCCTTTCCTCGCCCTCTCTCCAGGCTTAGATTCCAACGGGTTAAGGAATCTGGTTGTAGACGTGATCAGGACAACAATGCTTCTGCCTCTGTCTCCCTCCTTGTAGCTGCTTAAGGAGCTCCACCACTCTAAACACCATCAGGTACACAGCGCCATCAGAGAGTGAACGGTGCCCTAGACCTCATGTTTCGATCATAATTGATGACATGAAAAGGAAGTTCAGATGAGTGTGTTTTTTAGTATGTTCCAGTAGCCCAGTCCTTCCTGAACATTTATTCTTGCTGCTCTCATTCAACTCCTCGTGCCCATCACACTCGTGGCTCCTTACCATAGCTAGATGCCTAGCTGGCTGTCTTCCCTCCAAGCCTGACAGCATCCTGAGGACAGGCCTTCCTTGTGGCCCTTCATCCTGGAGAGCATAATAAAGAAAACACAGCAGCTACTGATGAATGAATAAGCCAGTGTAGTTCAATCCCCGACACCGCGGGGTGCCACTGTGACTGCTACTTCTTAAATGGTTTTAAAACCAAAGCCATAATAAAACTAACAGCAGAGTCCTTTCTTCTCTGCCTTTCTCCTGCCTCCGAAAGAAAGAAAGAAAGAAAGAGAGAAAGAGAAAGAAAGAAAGGAAGGAAGGAAGAAAAAAAGAAATCACAGGAAATGTAGAATTGGGGCTAAAAACCATCCCCATCCATTCTTTCCCCACCTCCCCCATCCTCTCTTTATACCAAAGTATCTGGTATCCCTTCAGAGAAGTCTTCCGCGAGTGGGTAATATTATATAGGGTTGAGCTCCTGATAAATACAATGGAGTGAATTTAGGTAGAGATTTTAGTTCCTAACTATAAGTGGTTTGACATATTCTTCTTTCAGGCAAATGCCTGGAAATACAATAAACTATATTTTCATGTTTATTTGTTTCAAATACAGTATTTTTTTTTCCAACGGATAAATGCAAAGTTGTGAGTCCGGGAAAAAATAGGTTTAAATCACCCTCCCAGCAAGCCGTGTCGCAAACAGTACACACAAGAGATCATTTCAAAGCAGTTTAATGCACTTAGCCAACAGACATTAACAGTCTTTGCAGAATAAGCTAACACTACTTACGCTTATTTTCCAGTCCTGGTTCAGATGAATTTTAACCTCTCTGAAAATTCTGATGGTCCAGAGGACCCCCTGAACTATGTAATTGCAGAACACTGCGTTTGCACTGCTTTCACGACAGGCAAAAACAATCTCTAGATGCGGGTTCTAAGACAAGATGCATGGTGCTCCAGGCTGGAGCAGAAAAGCAAGCCTCCACATACTGTGACTCAGTAAGCTCCTCCCCACCCTAAAAGGTGGGAGAAAAACAGGCAGAGGAGGCTCCTGAGGAGCTCAAAGGCATGCTGTGAACCTTGACGTCATATTTAATGTTGCAGCTGTAAAACAGAGACCAACCTCAGTGCCATCACAGGCTCCAGGGCAGAAGGGAGAACCTTGGAGTTTCTATCACGTCAAATCCAGGGGGATCAGAGGAGGAAACAGGCAAGGGCAAGGGCAAGGCTTTCCAAGCCAACCAGCTTGGGTTTAGAAGCAGAGGAAGGGATGCGAAAGCTTCAAGACTATCGCCAAGTAAACCAAAGGCTACAACCCTGCAATTTACAAGAAAGATCCTGTAGGGAGGGGAGGAGATACCACCTAGACTCCATCCTGAGCCTGGTCATCTGCCTACATCGTCCCATTCAGCACTAGGAATGGTCTTCTTGTGGGGATGGATTAGCTTTTTTCTATCTTATCAACATGGAAACTGAGTCTCAGACATTCAAGTTCATCCCCTGAGCGTGGCAGGGCTCAGCCTACTACATTTCTCTTCTCCCTTCACTCAGTGCCACACCTCTTCGGGGTCCTTGGGTCACTCTGGCTGCCAGCTGAGGAGGTGTTCTCAGAATTCTATATCAAGCCCTGCTGGCTTCTCTCCAAAGGTCCCAATTCTACCGAGAGGAAGAAGACGAGAGGCTAGAGAGCCTGGACCTAGTCTCCAAAAGAAAGGCGGGAGCTTCCCTATTCCTTTTTAGGAACCTCCATGATACTCAAGGACGGTTCATCGCTGGACAAATTATATAACCTTTGCTAACAATAATTTTGCATCTTTAAAAAAAAATACCGTGAAAATTTATCCCTTGCCTCATACGCACAAGGCTAAAAATAGCACAGCCAGCCAGCAAATGTGTATAATTTTTCTTTTGTGCATTTCTCCATCCACCAAATCCCTCCTCTGAAGAGACAAGACAGGCAGGAGTCCTTTCCCCACAAGGAACCCCAGTGACCTTGAGTGAAGGTAGAGCAAATTGTTTCTCTCCAGACCCCCACACACCCTCATTCATTCCCTTCGTCCAACAGCAGAAGCCGGTGCTGACTGATCTCATATTATGCACCAGGATTTGGCTGACGGACAAAAGGCCTTTTCTCCTGCCATCTTCTAAAACAACCCTGTGGGGTGGAGATGACTGACTACCCTATTACAGAAGGGAAAACCAAGTCGCAGAGGAGGAAAGTCATTGTGCCGGAATGCTACTTCTGACTTACCCTACTGAAGCCCATCTTACCATTTCTTTATATATATATATATTATATGCAATATTCTGTCTGTGTGTATGCCTGCAGGCCAGAAGAGGGTACCAGGTCCCATTACAGATGGTTGTGAGCCACCATGTGGGTGCTGGGAATTGAACTCAGGACCTTTGGAAGAGCAGGCAGTGCTCTTAACCTCTGAGCCATCTCTCCAGCCCCCATCTTACCATTTCTAAAGCATAAGGACCAGCAACAGCCCTGGGTGGCCATACCAACACTTTTATACTCTTAACTTTTACTTTCTTCCCAAATTCAATTCTTAACACTTTCAACAACCCCACCTGTTATACACAAACATGCACACACATACACACATACACACATACACATATACTTGTGTTTACTTGGGGGCTTCACCCCAGCCCCTTGACATCCATTTTTGGAATGTTGGGCAGAAAACTCCATTCCAAGCTTCTTGTCCTGGGAGTTGCCTCAGTCCAAACTCCACCTCTGAGAAAGCCCACCAAAAGGTAGCCCCTCCCCAGGGAAAATCAAGACCACTCTCACAGGTATTTAAAGTGCCCCCCGGAATGAACCCGTGGTCTCCCAGTTTCCTATGGTCTCCCCCTTTCCCTCTCTGGTAATCGTTTTGGTTTTCCACCCCACCCCCCGTTTTCCCGGGATCATTAATGGCATCCATTAAACCTGGCTATCTTCTAATTCTGTCTGATTGGGATTATTTGCACCAGTGGAGAGATCTGTTGGCTAGAAAATACTTAACTTGATCACATCCTAAGCTCTAACCATGCCCAAAGCCCCGTTCTTCAAACATAACATCACCTTTCAAGGCCCAGTTTCCTCTCATTTGCTGTTCTTCTACCTAAGGCGTCCTTTAAACATCCTTTCTGAATTGGCAAATTCCCAAAATCTGTCCTTCAAGAACTTTTCTTGATAAATAATTACTATGTCCCTGCTAAGTTCCTATGAAACAGAAATGCTGTCCTCTCTACCTCTGGTCAGGTACAGCACACTGAAATTATGTAGCATACCTAGCAAACAGAAAACTACAGTAATTGTAGCTAATTTTCCTGTGAAACAAGAGTTGTGGGGCTGGAGAGATGGCTCAGCGGTTAAGAGCATTGCCTGCTCTTCCAAAGGTCCTGAGTTCAATTCCCGGCAACCACATGGTGGCTCACAACCATCTGTAATGAGGTCTGGTGCCCACTTCTGGCCTGCAGGCATACACGCAGAAAGAATATTGTATACATAATAAATAAATAAATATTAAAAAAAAAGAGTTGTGCTAACTACTTTGTAAAGATGATCTCAGACTGTCTTTGTAACTTAGAAGAATAGTTCTACCATCACCACCTATTACCTATGAGGGCAATCAGGACCCAGAGAGGTTGCATTAACTTACCTAAGGCTGTGCAACCTGTAAGCAGAGAAACAAATTTGCATGGCCTTAGAAGTTAAGTACTTAGTGCAAATGCCAGGGTAGGTGCGATGCAACTGACCATTTGCTTGTCATAGGTACACAGAGCATGAGGCTGCTTTCCAGCATACAGTCTGCCCACAGAAAAACAGTGATAATTCAGAAACTAATTACAAAATGGTAGCCTCTGTGAAATACGCCTTTAAAACATGGTTGGCGTTGGCCACAGCCAATCTCAATTGGTGTGGGCAGGAGGAATAGGAGCGTGAATAAGCTAGTACCTGACCCCAAGGATCATTCGATCCTGTGAGGACAATAAAATAGCATTGCATACACCTCATGACACAGCCCAATTTGGAGGCAACTCTTTCTCCTTGAATGAGAAAGATGTCCTTCAAACGGAATCATAAATTAGCCCACTCTACCCAGACTTTCCAGTTCTAGATCAACACTGATTCTTGCCATTAATTTCAGCTCCCTCTTCCCCAATGAATCGTGCGAAAGTCTTTTGATTTACAGACCTTTGTGTGAGGCTGTCTGCCTCTTCACTTAGAAATAATCCAAAAGAAAGAAATGCAGGAGGGGAAATAGCATCCTTGGTCCACAAATGGGGAGGGGAAAACCGGTCTTAAAAAGGAACAAACCCCCGGGTTCAGGGTTGCTGGCTAGTATCAAAGGGTGCTGGAAACCACAGTTTTCGGCTAATTCCCTTACACTTTCATTCCTTCAGATCGGTGGGGGGAAGACTGATTGCTGTGACTATCGAACTAATTGAGTGCAAACTCCAGTAAAGGGGAGCAAAGAATGTGTGTGTGTGTGTGTGTGTGTGTGTGTGTGCCTTTGTTTTTAATTATGAAAACACAATAAACAGAAGCCTGAATAATTCAGACGGCTCAAATTACATCTTAGAAGTTTTAAGGACAAGGTAAATGTTCATCATTTTAGCTAAAGGAGCTGAATTCAAAAGGAAACCCAGGGTCTGTGAGGTGGCTCAGCAGGTAAAGATGCCTGATGGCAAGCTTGGCACCCTGTGTTCGATTCCCGTGAGCCACCCGGTGGAAAGAGAGCTGCTTCCATTTGTCCTCTGACCTCCACGGGCGTGTGTGGCACACATACATCTGTATATATGCACAAATTAACAAAGTATCTAATACAAAAGTTCAAGCTGAAAAGAATACTCAAATGTGTTCCCAAGCAAATCAAATTGTCTGTATATGTATAAATACATATGGATGCTTTAAATCCAACAGTCAAAATGTTCATAGCAATCTTTACACGGTAAAATTAAAAAGGATATTTATTTGCTATCTTATCATAGCTGTATCTTACAAGGACTTTCCAGTGAGTATGTACAGACGCCTTTAAAATCTGAAAGCACCTATTTGAAAGTGCACGCAGTGACATTTAAAACAAATTGGCAAAGAAAATAATCTTAGATTAAAGCATAACAATTTATTTGTCCATGTTTTAGCATCAACAGCTTCATATTCTCAGGTGTTTGGGAAGCTCAAAGGGAGAGAAAGAAGCTCAGTGAGAACAGGTGTTTGTGAGCTCCCAGGACACACGCTGAGGCTGACAGCAGGCTCAGTGCAGGACAGTTCTAGTTTCTAGGGTTAGGTCTCGCAAAACCTGCTAGGGGTTCTGAGTTGACATCACGGTCAGGGAAACTCTACCTGGGTCAGGACTCTGCACTTTGGAATCAGGAACTTGGGGGTAGACAACCTCTAACATCTCTCAGAAAGCCAAAGATTCACTACCTTGAATGCCATAGAGTTTGCAGAATCAGAGCTTCTAAAAGCAGGTAATATGCACACTTGCTTCATTCCAGTTCTAAGTAAGAAATTTCTGTCAACTGCAAGTTAATCGTAGTTAAAATGAGAAGGCATGAGAATGGATGCTTTTGTGTGTGTGCTGCCAAATGGTCTGCCTGGTTTATTGGTTTAGCTTTTGCTTGTCTATACAACTCTTCAGTATCATAATACAATCCTCATGAGGACTAATAAATGACCTACATTGGGAAATAAAATTGAACAAGCCCTGTCACCTCTAGAGAGTGAGTAAGCAAGAGAGAGAGAGAGAGAGAGAGAGAGAGAGAGAGAGAGAGAGAGAGACCGAGAGATTGAGGGACAGAAAGTATAATCTACAAGTAATTTAATATATTCTAACTATGCAATGTGTATCTGCAGACACAATGATGAGTTATTAACACAATCCTCTTAATAAAAATCACAAGTGTCTAGTGAATGAAGCATTGGAAAATATCTGTTATGTAGACTTCACCATAAACAATTGAGAAGACTCCACTGTGCAGTTTGGGGGACAGGTTAGCACAATGTTGTGATCTAAAGGAAAGCAGGGACAGGAGTCCTGAATATAGCGAACCTGATCCCTCTGTCCAGAACGAGACTGTGCAGAACAGCTTGGTGTATCCCCAAATCACTTTGTGCACGTCTACAGTGGGAAGGACTAACCCACGCGTGAAGATAATGTTTTAGTGGAAAGATTATTATCATTCTAGACACACAGGGGGTGCTTCTGGATTCCTAGTGCTGACCTAGTTCCTGTGAGTGGTCAGTTTAGGCTGCATATGGAGAGGTGTTCCTGGTCAGAAGAACTGGTCCATCCAGGCTAGCAGAGCTGTGCTCACCAGCCCACTCTGGGCATTGCTCCTTAGACAACCACACATAGGCAGTGGTGAAGAGGATCATTTCAATGTTTAGTAGCCTCCACCAAGTTCTAAGATGACATGAACTCCAACCACAGTCTTTTCCCAATGGGATGGAGTACACACCATCTCATATATTGGTCAACATTTATACATTTATTGGTCATATTTAGCCATGGATATTCTAAGGGGTAATCATGACCTGGGGCTCGGAGCAGCTATGGGCACTTCATCAAATCCTGTGTCATCATTACTAAATCCACAGGACAATATGTGGTTCCTGTGTCATCATTACTAAATAGGCAGAAAGCGCCAGTCCTAAGAGAAAAATTACAGACACAGAGGGCACCAAAAACACAACAGGAAATGTCACAGGAAGCTTTGTTTGTCAAGTTAGGTAAGGACAGCAAGCTGAGTTGTGCACTGCTCACAGAACTTAACTTACTGAAAGAGCAGAGAACAGGGACATCACTGGCAACACCATAGTTTCCTTTAGCACCTATTCCACGTCAGGCATGTTACAAACATCTGCGGTTCCCAGTGTAAAAGTCAGGCTCTGAAACCACAACCCAGAAAAGTGATGGAACTTCCCCACGATTTCACAGAAAATAGGAGACAGACACAAGGCTCGAGCCAAATACGTTTCATTGTAAGCAGTATTGATGTTGAAGTCTCTCTTTTCCAAGAAATGGGCAAAGGCCTGGTGGCAAAATAATAACAATAATAATAATCATCATCATCATCATCATCTATTATGCTGTCCTCACCATAAGTTGCACACATACACAAACGCTAAATGCCAATATGCTTGGGATAAGTATAAGTATCTCCCCTAGACAAGCACCATATAGTTAGCAAATACAGTGTTATTATAGACCACAGCACCATAAACTGATGTAATTATGCATATTTCCACTTATCACTTCAGGTAAGTTCTTTGATGGTCCTTGAAGAAAATTCTACAAATACAAAATGACCTGGTAAGTACAATCACCGTGGGCCTTAGGTAGACCTGGAGATCCAGAGAGGTGGAGAGAGGGAGATGAGAAATAGAGGGGGGGGAGGAGAAAAGGAGGAGGGGAGAAGAGTGGAAGGGGGTACAGGAAGAGAGGAGAAGATCAGAAGTGAGGAGGGGGGGAGACTGGGAGAAAGTCATGGCTACATCAAGGAAGCCATCCAGGATCACTAACAATATTTTCAATCAGAAGTCAGAAGTTTCACAACACATTCACACTGCGCAGGCTCACAGAGATGGATCCCTTTGCTCAGGTCATGCTCTACAGGCAGCGATATCTCCCTGGTTGATGGCTCACAGAGCCTTCTCCAGCTGGAGATTGTGGAAGATTATGAGCAAATGCAGTGTCATCCTAAGCACTAGCAAAAAATATTAATAATAATTTCCTTCGTCAACATGTTATCCACTGCAGTGGGGAAGGGCAAGACAACTCACTAAGCATGACAGCTTCTTACACTCTTTGTGACAAGCAGGACACCAGGGTCCTGGTAGGTGGACTAATCCATTGGATAACCTCATACCAGGAGGATCAAGTCAGCACAAATTGGATGGGTTTTTTTGTTTTGGTTTTAAGTGTGGGAACAGGAGTTGGGAGGGGATGGGGAGGTAGGTGTAGGAGGAGTTAAGAGGAGCAGAAGGGGTGAATATGATCAAAATACATTATGTGACATTCCCCAAGAATTAATAAAACCATGAAAATGATGATAAAGAAGAGGAGGAGGCGGAGAAGGCAGAAGCAAAAGCAGCAGTAGCTACCACCAGCAGCAAATATCAGCTTACAAAGATTCCTCTGAAGCACATGAAGAAGACATGTGTGAGAGAGAGTGATCAGAATGACCGTGCCTTGAGGGAGATTAAGAAACACCTCTCTGGAAAGGGGATGTTTAAGTAAATCATCACAGACCCTATGTTATGTTCTGGGACCTTAACCCTCCTGTGTGTGTGTTTGCTTGCTGTTTGTTTGAGAAATGAAATTGGTCTCCTGTAAAGAAGGCCAGGACACTGGTAAATTCTAACCTACATTAGGTTTCCGATTAGTGATAGGCTTTTCCGTAGGAGGCTGCTGGTGGCCCAGTCCCCAGAAAAGGGCAAAAGCTGAGATGGAGACACTGAGCAACTGGGCAAATTAACAGATCAGAGAGCAGTCCCTCTGCATGGAAGGGAATGGGTAGGCCGGTCTTAAAGCCTGAGGAGGCTCTTAGAAGCCTCGGCCGGGTACAAGGGGGAAACATCAAATATACCCCTGGGCATCTTATGGAGAAGGGATTGAAAGGTGGAGTGGAATCCAGGAGCTTCCGCTCTGGAAAAGTGAAGATGGGAACCATGACATCACCAGGACAAGAAAAGCCCCTCTTCAGAACAGTCTGCCCACTCTGGTCCTATGCTTTCTCTTTTTAATTGGCAGGCTGAATCTTCAAAGGAGGAGGATGAACTAGAGTGGGGCTGATACAAATGCAGGCTCTACCTGCAGATCCCCTAAGAGGGTGAGCAGCCAGGGGATGCACAGTCAGAGCAGAGCTTTCCTGCCTGCGTGACCGTGAGAAGCCAGAAGGCCCCGCCCCTAGAGATTCTAGGATGTTCCTGTGGGGATGTAAGCAGCCTTGTTCTCTCTTCCTTATCTCTTAAGGGAGAACCAATATGCTTGCATACCCAGCACAGCAGAGGATCAAAGATTCATCTTATCTCTCATCAGAGGCAGACATCTGTGGTCTCTAAGGTAGCCAGAGCGGGCTGCAAGCTTGGGAAGGAAACCTCTTCTCCCACAGAGAACTACAGACTTTAGCGGTAGACACACTGGCTACAGTTTTGGAATGGATTGGTTAGGATAAGAAGAAGCTCAAACACAGGAGCTGTTCCTCCTATTCCTCTCCTATTCTTATTGATATCTGCAAAGGACGCCCATGCTATGCCAAATTTGAATTCCAGCTTAATCTCCTAATACATACATTGACTCCTCTTACCAACGGAGAAACCATCAAAACTACAGTTCTGCCTTTTCTCATTCTGCTACTGTTTGAATTAACCCAGAGTCGGGCCTGGCAGCCCATGCCTGTAATCCCAGCACTCAGGATGCTGTAAGAGGAAAACTGGTCCAAATTCAAGGTCAGCCCAAGTTTGCATAATGAGTAGCAGACCACCCGGAGCTATACTTTAAGACATTGTCCCCAAAAGCACAATGAACAAACCGAAAAAGGACAACCCAAATATCAGCATTAACAGTCAACCACTAGAGAGAAAAGTAGATATATTTTTAAGTAAAAAAATAAAACTATCAAGTAGCTATGTATAACAATCTATAGTTTCAGAGACCGTTCTGATAAAATGAATTCATTAAATATTTTTCTTTAGGGCACTTGATTCAGTGTCTTTCCTAATAACCCAGGAATATTTTTCATTCCTGACCTTTCGGACGGTTTCTTAGAATCTTGTTCTACACCAATTCATATCAGAGTCATATATGCCCTATGTGGTAGCCACTCCCTAAGCCCCCTCTGAAAGTCAACACATCCTGGCAAGAAAACAAAGGCATTGACATTCAAACGTTTATGCGGGTGACTCCCGCTGGTAGATCTTATTTCTAGGGGTGCTGTGGCAGAGAGAACAGAACTCTGAAGCCAAGTGACGGTCAGAGGGGTCACCTAAGACAAATGATTTAAACATCTCTTTTCCAGTTTACTTCTCTGCAGAAGTAAAGCAGTTAGCACAGCAAGGACTGCCCTGAACAGAGGAAACACGCCACAAATGATAGTAGTAACCCTTCCAGTTGTCTTTCAGGGTGCCCTTTTTCTGCCCGTAGTCACCCATGATACCTTCCTAAAATCCATCCTGGTGCCTCACTATGCTGATATGTTCTAAGTCTCATTCCATCGCCCAATTACAAGCTTTGAATGGGTTAAAAAAAAAAAAAGGTATTAATCCTCTCTATGTTTCCATGGCCTGATACTGTCACTGCCTGAAATAGGGGAATTCTTGAAGGAATAACTGAATGTTAAGTGTTCAGGTTAGCCTATGCTCTGATGGCTGCTGGCAGAATTTACACTAAAAGAAAAAATGATGCTGTGTGGTGGTGAAGGCCCTTGACCCCAGCGTGGAGAGGCAGAGGCAGGCAAAGCTCTGAGTTTAAGGCCAAACTGGGCTACAAACAGAGTTAGTTCCAGGACAGCCAAGACTACACAGAGAACCCTGTCTTAAAAAAACAAAATACCAGCAAAAAAACTCAAAAGCCTAGGTTCAAATAAATGAAAAAAAAAATAAATAAAAACAAAAAAACAGAATGCCATAGCCCCCAAAAGGGGATGTTTGTAGCTGTTTGGTTTATGTTTTGTTTGCTTACTCCCAAAAAAGAGTGCTTTGCTCTTCTTCTGAAAAATAAGTTAATGAGGATGGTTACGATAGAAGGAGACTTACAACAGCATTATCCACACAATTTAAGTTAATTTCTTTCTGAAAACACAAGCAAAAAAAAGTAAGGACTCAAATATCTACATCATGTATAAATCCTACTTCATAAATACGTGTTGATTTCACCTGATAAGAATCTGTGTTGACTGGGAGTTGAAAGATTCCTTTTTTTCTTGTTCTTCTTCTTGGCTCCCTACAAATAGTTAGTTTGCAGCAATTTTTAATTAAAAACAGTTCCTGTCACAAGAAAATGGGGCTGGAGGGGGGCCTCAGGAGAAGGAACTCTGTAGCGAGCCCTGGCGTATGTTTGCTGAGGCCATGTAGGTGGTTTGAAAAAAGAGGAGTTTGGAAGTTCCCATTTTAAAAACTGCCCTGATGGTTTCACTGAGCACTTTCAAAATGGCTGCTCTCGCTGACACCCCTTCCCCAACCCTCTGCAACCCCCTCTAGAAAATGTGGGCAGTCCTCCTTTTCTAGGTGTACCCTGGGAATCTTTCCTATAATGTGGCTCAGGGTATGGCAAGTTTGCCTTCTAAACTCCTAGAGGGAGAGATCATCCAAGTATCACATTTTTCTTCTTTTCTACCTATCCAAAGTAGCTAATCTTGCTGTGACCAGGTTCCATCCAAATCAACACGGGTACTGAGCTTTTCCATGAAAAAGCATGGTCCTACAGCCTGGAACCTTGTGACTAAGTATATACAAATGTAGCTGAAATAAAGGGACAAAGCAAACCCTTCCTCCCTCTCACCTTCCCTGGGGAGTTTCAGAGTTGAGCTGAGGAAGGGTGAGAAGCGGTAGATTTGAATTTCAAGGCCTTCAAACATTAAGCGTTCATATTCAATCCTGTAACACTAAACACTATAATTATAATAAAATCCTCCCGTGAACTGCTTCCCATTGTAGTCACAGTTTTCACACTTGCAGTAGGATGTATGATGCTGATTTAAAAAAAAAAATAAGGAAACTACAGGTTACTGCTGTTTTTATGTAATTTTGTTAAAATCAGTGCAGTGACTACATGAAAAAAATAGAGTTCAAAGCATCTTCTTCGTAATGGAAACATTTTTGGCCATTGGCATTGAAGGAACAAGACATTGAAAACTTATCTGCAGTAGCAAAGAATTGTGTAAACTCATGTGATGAACTGACTTAAATTCTGCAGTAATCCAATGTTAACCAACTCCCCACTCCAATTCCTAGTACTTAGGACCCTAAGACACCACACCTATATTTTCCTTTCACAGTGTAGACTTCAAGATTTCTTTTAAATGGTTGTTTTTGTTTTTGTTGTAACTTTTCACAAAACAAATCCTAAAGTCTTTTTTTTTTAATCCTGAAGTCTTTAGAAGATTTTTTTTTTATGTCCTATCTGATTGGAGTCTCTGCACCATGTTAAATTAAACTATATAACTGTGTGGTCATGTTCTTCCAAAAGAAATTGGCACTGTGTAACCATTCAAATAAATGGATTTTGGAAGACATGGGGGTCAATTTATGGTAGAGTCCTAAATAGAAAATGTAACCCTTTCCCACTGCCCATGGAAAACAGCTATACTTTACTCCAAGTTTCCCTTAATTTCCTTTTAAAGTGAGGCAGCTTGGTGGTGGGGATAGGGTAGGAACTTCACAGATTTATCCAAATCTCCTAAGGTGTTAATGTGGCAAAGAGATTTTATTTCCTAGTACAGGCATCCACAGTTAAAATAGATGTGAATGTTTGCTGTCTACTTTGTAATGGGCTCATATTCCTTCCTAAGGAGGTTAGGTCCAATCTCTTAAACTCTTGCTTTACTACAAAGATTAGGGAGTTAAATGACCTCATGATAATGAAACAAACGTGGGGGATGTGGGGTGAGACAGCTCCTCAGGGGGTCCCGGGCCCCTCACAGATGCAGAGTTGGTTCTGAAGTTCTCTCTACCCCCTACCCCTTTTATCTCCAGGTTTGCTAGTCAGCAAATGTTAATTGAAGACCTACTTAGTCCGGGAATGGCTTGCCCTCCCGGCGCCAGCTGTACCAAGCCTAGCAGGACCCAGACTTTCAAGTTTTCTACAGGAATAGCTGATTCTTTCACTACCATTTGTAAGTTTGAGCTAAATACCACCCACAGAACACAACGTCTGCAGGCTTTACTCGGCTTCTTGATACTTTCTCATACTAAGGCAAAACCATTTGGAGTTTTCAAATTCAAGGGAAATGGCAGGCGATTTGCTGGTGAGAAAATCCAGACTCCACCCTCGCTAGTTAAGTAAGTGAGGGACAGGAATGAGCTAGAAATAGAACCAACTCCCAACCCAATGTTCTTCAAACCAATACCACCCAGTGTCTGCAGGACATTGATCTAACTGGAAGAAATGTACACAGACGAATATTCTGGGGTCAGTCACTCAAGGGGAGAGAGCAATGTTGTGTTTCTGCATGAGTTTATCACTAGCTTATTTCCTTTTTTTATTTTTTGACACCAATTTTTTTTTAAAGAGAGTCATCTTTCTAATTATTTCTTGTAATTTCTTCTTAGCTAAGTAGCTGTTCCAAAGAGAATACAAACTTGAGAGAGAAAGAGAGAAGAAACAGGAGCTAATAAAATAGTACTGTACCATGCAGGTAAGAGTGAGAGAAGAGAGAGAGAGAGAGAGAGAGGGAGGGAGGGAGGGAGGGAGGGAGGGAGGAGACCCCAATGATTTTGTGCATTGACTGAATTCTAAAAGTGATAGCTCACCAATTTTGTGTGTGGACAGGTCAGTCTTGCAGGATGTGGTGACTGTGATCAGTTCCTATTCAGGTTGCAGGACAGCTGTATTATAACTAACCAGCAATGGTAAAGCTACCTGTAGCTTTTCTATGCAAAGCTATTTTTTCTCTACCTACATATTATTATCAAATTTTAATGTTTAGTGTGAATACTTAGGTACGCATATATATTAGAGGCAATTTATGGTTTCTATCCCTTGTATATGCCATGAAAACAAATTTCTTGAACTGAGACAAAAGTGTCAATGTAACTGTGTAGAAAATTACTTTTAAAAGACTTAATAGGCGGTAACTTGTATAGAGGTTAGGTCCAGAACACACTAAAAAAAAAATAATTTGCAATACTTTGTTGTCAGGACGAATTAAAAACTCAAAGATTTGTCAAAACAAGCTTGCCTCTCCCAGTTCTTCAGCTGCACTAAGAGCAAAATCTTTCAAAGTCATAGCCTGTAATCCAAAAGTTGGAAGTTCCTGGGTTTAGCTCTCAAAAAGATTAATGTGTCGTTTTGGAAAAGCGTAGTACTAATGGGTCACTTTCCAAACATCTCAAACATGAAGCAGTGGGGAATCTATTCCATCTTAGGGATTTGTATGGGGACCAGGGTGGAAGGGAGGTTTCCAATTCAAGCTAGCTGCCCCGGGGCTGTGGAAGGGTTCAGAGGCACCCAGACCAAGACTAGCTACCACACTTCACCCACAGGAGGATGAAAGACTCCCTCCACAAGGCCTCAACAACTTTCTAAGTAAGCTGGACACAGGGTATCTTTAAACCCTGTTTTCAAGGACTAAGATACCATGGCCTACGGTCTCTTTAATTGTTTTTAGAAATAGTAGTTCTTAGCAAAAGAGTTGTTCTTGTTTATTCAAAGTTTTATTACAATATTAAGGCATTCCCAATCCTCCCAATTCTGAAAGCAGGCTCTGCCAACAGATAGCTTAGACAGGGACTGGAGATTCCAACATGATGCTACACAGATCGAAATTGAAGATATAAACTGCAACACACACATACAAGCAACACACTGAAAGCACACACACACATGCACACACACACACACACAAAAGCCTGTTTACTGCCAAGAACTCAGCACTTTAAGCATAAGAGTCTACACTGTACAGGAGTTTCTGGCTTCTAGAAAGAGTCACAGTGCCAACAATTTTATTTAACATTCATGGTGTATTAGCATATAAAGACAATAACAGTGATAAAGACAGCCGGGCTTTAAACACACACACACACACACACACACGCGCACACACACACACACACACACACACACCCAAACACACACACACACACACAAGCTCTTGTCCAGCAGTTAGCCAATCAGAAAACAGGTCACATCTTGTTAACCCTATTCAATACATTAAACATCAGAAATTCTCTATGGCTCCGTAGACAACTCAAAGCAAGTGTTTTTTGTTTTTGTTTCTGTTTTATTTTATTTTACCATACGAACTTACTCGAATCCTTCCCAGAATTAAAAGTCAACCTTCATTCTAAATACCAACCAAAGCTATTCCCCCAACACATCTGTGGCAAGATACCTCTGGGTATTTGGCCTGTGCAGAGAAAACTCAATCCCCAGAGACTTCCACTTCCTCAAGAGACTTTGACACACCTACAAAAAACACTTGAACACCAAGTCGAGTCCCAACTTCAGGCAGATGATCACTAGGCAGTGTGCTTTGCCTCTCAACCGGCCCAGAGAAAAATTAAATATTTAAATTGAGAGCTTGTGAGCAAGAAGCCTGGAGTTTCGCATTTGGAAAGTTCTGAAGAAGTCCTGAACAGGATCACTGCCTGAGAGGCTCAGTCTCCCTCTCTCAGGAGGAGATCACAAATGCCTAAAACTCTTGCCTGCTAGAATGAGGAACCAGCTTTGTCCCATGATAGAATCTTTGGGAGACACAACCATCTGAGCGAGGAGAAAGCAGAGAACCCCCACTGCCTCAATCAACCTGTTTCTGAATTTAACACAGAAACAGGCAAACGTGTGTGTGTGTGTGTGTGTGTGTGTGTGTGTGTGTGTGGTGTGTGTGTGTCCCACCCCACCTCCAGGGAGTTCTGAGAAGTAGGCAGGGCTCCTCTCTCGTCCCTTTTACCTCAATTTTAGTCACTTTGAAAAAGTAAGTGCAGGTCAAAACAGACTTCCTCTGGAATTTGCAACTATACGTATATATTACACACACACACAGAGAGAGAGAGAGAGAGAGAGAGAGAGAGAGAGAGAGAGAGAGAGAGAGAGAGAGATGCAAACATTCACAAATCTCTTGCAATTTATATTTCAACAAACAGGACCCTCTCTAAACCTACAAACATCAGAGTTCTGGACAATCTGCATTCCTAGAGACCCCACATGTGAACCAAGTGCTGGCTTTTCTATTTCCAGATTCTAAGATTCCGGCAAAAACTGTCCCCAGCTCCAAGAGTTACTGTCCCTGGAAACCCAGCATTCAAACTCGTGGATTCATCCTGCTGCGCTTGTTTCCACCTACGTGGTAGTAGCTGGTGGGACACTTCCCATAGAATTCAGCCAAGAACCCCAGGAAAAGCCCATGCACAGCTGCTTCTTCTTTTTATTTTGAATCCACAAACAAACGCCAAGGTTGGAGAACTTACCTCTGTGCGAGACTGCAGTCTCTTGTTCATCTCGTAGATTCGGTACTCTGGCTGTACCATGTATGGTGTATGCCTCCTATAAAATGGGCCGAAAGGAGAAGAATAGAAGGGGTCATGTGGTGTGCTGGACATCTTGCCTGCTTGTCGAAAATCAAGCTTAACAGAGTATCAGGAACGTCCATGCAGAGCACATGGGCTGTGTTCTTCACTGTACAAAGTAGACGCACGCACACACGCTCACACACACGGAGGCAGGCAGGCAGGCAAGCTGAACACACTGGCTGGGAAGTGCTGTGGGAGCCCTCTATAGCGAGAGAGGAGAGGGAGCGAGGAGGGAGGGAGGGAGGGAGCGCGGGAGGGGAGGGAGCGCTGGAGCTCAGAGAGGGAGAGAGCGGAGGTTGGAGGTTGGGAGGGAGGAAGGGAGGAAAGGAAGGAGGAAAGGAGGAGGGAGAAGGGGGAGAGGGAGTTGAGAGAGAGAGAGAGAGAGAGAGAGAGAGAGAGAGAGAGAGAGAGAGAGAGAGAGAGGCTGGATAGCTAGAGGCACCACTGCTTGTTTTTAAAGAAGCAGTTGGTGAAGAGGTCATTTCCTGTCCACACTGTAGACTAGTTCAAAAATATAATTCTCCTCATAGTCTGACAAGAGGTCTAAGGCTGAGTTTTAATTTTTTTCCCCTCCAGCCAAGACCCAGCACAGCCTGATTTCTAAGCTTGTTAGCATAGAGGTGGGCTCATCCCCTGCCTGCGCCTCTCGCCCCTGACAAACCACACTGTTGTAATGTATCAGAAATAGGATGCCTCCCAAACCCAGCAACACTGGCACTCTGGTCCCTCGGAATTGGGCTGGTGATTCACTCCCTTGGGAAGATTCCTCTGGCCTCTCACCTCTCTGCAGAGTTTTGGCTGTACCTGCTGTACTTTGGATAGCCAGTTGTGCCTCAGCACTTCCCTCCAGTCCCCTTACAAACTACCCATATGCCCAGCCCCCTTGCTGTTCTCCCAAAGCCTTAGTCAAGCCCTTTAAAGGTGATTTTAGAGGTCCTACATTCTGGTTACATGCTCAATCTTAGGAAAAAAACAGTATCACCCCAACCTGAATTTGGAACCATCTAAAATCCATCCAAGAGGCAATGGGCTTTTGTTTCTACAAGGAAAAAAAGCTCCACAAACAAACAACAAAACAATAACAACAAAGACTGCCCAGTAAGATAGGAAAAGCAAAGGAGAAAACATCCCAGAAAAATGGCCATGGAAAATTCAGTTGAGTAAGAGATTGCTGGTTGAATGTATTGTTCCCCAAGCAACATATCCAACTCTGATGGGGATGAGGTTTTTGCTTCCCAAGAGTGGCCAGTTGTGGAAGAACCCTCAGATAGCCTGTGGGAGGGGAGAATTGCTATACAGAATTAGGGGATCTAGAAAAACACCCAATTGTGCTGACTCTGGGGTTCACCAGATACATGGCACTTAAACAAAGCCCAGCCCCAGAAAATAAAAATACAGAGTCCATACCTAGCTAAGTCAGTGGCGTTAAGGGGGAAGAGGAAGCACGGACCACCAAAAAGCAAGATAAATGCAAGATCTGAATGCAAATGCATGCAAATGAGACATTTCTTCTTTTTAATAAGCAGATTAATTAACTTTCTGCCCCAGTCATGGCTTGGGGTATTTTAGAGTCACCAGTCAATAGGGAATAGGGTAAAAATGTCCCCAGCTTGCTGTCTTGATCAGTCTTGTCTCCCACCTACAAGTAATGCTTGCAGCTTCCACTCCACAGCACAGCCCAGCAGAGTCCCTTCGCTTGCCAGAATGGGATTAGGCCAGGCATTACTCTAAGGCTGCTCAGAACATGTGTCTGGAGACCCCAAGGCAGGCCAGCATGCTGGGTTTCAGGTTTCATTACAAATCCAAAAGCTGGGCCAAATTTGCTGCAAGGTTTGTCAAAACATACAACCTCCTAAAGAAGAGATTTCAAACAAATTCGGTGTGATTTATGTTTCAGTATGGTGGCCATTGCAAAAGCCAACAGTTCCTAGTGCATAAATTCCCCCAGTAAAGAGTTCAGAGCCTGCCTGGGTTTGTGTTTGCCTCTTCATCTCAGTATGAGGCTCAAAGGGACTCCTAAGAAGTTGTATACAGCCCAATAGCGACCAAACCCCATCCAGATGGAGAACTGTGCTCCAAGTGAGGTACACTTTGCTCTGGGTTGTTGGTGCAAAGCATTCTCATGTATCACTGCAAATATTTTCAGTTCATACCTAACACTCCCCATGCAACTTCCCCAGCCATGCTCCCCTTCTATGGATTTGCAGTTTTATACCTTCAAGAGCCTTCAAACTGGTCTCCAGCTCACAGATTTACAGTCCTCTCCTTGCTTGCAATCCAGTCTTCCTTCAATTAGAATGTTTACCATAGAGAACAGACACCTACCATATCCTATGCTCTTGCTTTTAGCATCTCATTGCCAAGAGAAAAATGTCCAGGTTCTTTATATTCATGCTAAGCAAGAACTTGGGGCTGAATAAGACCTTCACTTCTCATCATTCATTCGTTCATTCTCCCTCATTCATTCATTTGTCCATTATTATTTACTTGCGATCTTTTATCTTTGCAAGGAAATAATCTTTCTTTCATGTGTGAACATTTATATTTTCATCCCTTCTTTCCCTACAAATACCCATTCACCATTCTACTCAGTTAAATTATCTCCTTCTGTATTAACTGTTTACTATTATGGTATGTTGGGGGGTGGTGCATATGGAAGTCAGAGGACAACTTTGTGAAGCCAGCTCTCTCATCCACATTTACATGGACTCTAGGGATCAAAAGCACATAGTTCAAGATTTCTGAGGCCAGTGCTTTGACCAACTGACTCAATTCACAGGCCCCATAGATTAACCCTTTCTATTTCTTTGTTAGTTATTCTGCTATCTTTCACAATGGATAGGGATAGATCCAGAATCTATCTCCGTTATTGCCTCTGATGTGGGAACAGTGATAGAGCATAGTTCATAGGATCACTGCTAAGGATATGTAAGCACAATACTATCAGAACCTTCTCCTAAGTGCTCAAAACACAGTTATAATGTCTCTAGCTTTGGTGTTAAAGAGCACAGGCAAGACGAAGCTGGCAGAACAGAAAGTCTCTCCTACGTAGTGACTGTCAGGGAGATACCTCAGAGAAGAACTGGCCAACATTGGGAGCATCATCTCAAGCTGTAGTGCATGCTGTGATGGAAAGAAGTTTAAATAAGAGATAAGACGGATGTAAACACCTTTAATCCTAGCACTTGGGAGGCAGAGGCAGGTGGAGCTTTTAGTTTGATGCCAGTCTGATCTCTACAAAGGGAGTTCCAGGACAGTGAACGCTACACAGAGAAACTCTGCCTTGACAAACCAAACAATGAGAAATTTTTTTAAAAAAAATCTTCCTTTGGTATGGTCCTTCTATGTTCTTTTCTCTGAAGACTTCCACATGAAAAGTGATACCTGCCAGTTATTAGAATTTACTCCAACACGATACTGTGTTGAAGACTCAGAACTCAGGTAATGAGTAGAATGTTCTCTGTTATTTTCACAATAAATATGTAAAGCTTATTTGATTGCTACCCCCATCTTACAGAAGAGAAAACTGAGGCTGCAGGAAACTACAGAAATTCCACAAGAACATGTGGTGGGTAAATGTTAGAGATAAGATTCACATACCCTTTGCCTGATTGGTCTTCAGTGTTTCCTCATCCTGAGAGTAGCCATTGGCCACTGGGGGAACTGAAGAGGTATGGGCGAATGAAATGGGGAAAGAAGCAGAGGGATAAGGAGACCCTTGGCCTAGATTTGATTCTTTATCCTGTACACTCTCAGCTCTCCACGCCCTCTTTTCCCATCCTAAATACTTCTCTTGAAGCCTGGTATAGCCATTCCCAACCACCTCATGGTCCATAATCTCTCGCCCCTGCTACGTACTGACATGAAAACATCACCTTTCTTCTTGCCTTTGTCCTATCCTTTCCTTGCCTGCCTCTTGAGGAATCAGCTTTGAGTCTTCTTCGCCTGGCCCACAAGTGAAGGAGATCAAGTGCCCACCAACCCTATAGTGCAAATAGGAAAATTCAAAAGGGTGCTGTCTCTATACCAACCAAACAGGAGCAAGTAGAAGGCCAAGTGACTGTTGCATGGCCCTCAACCATTAAGTCATGCTTATTCACATATTACTTTACATTTCGAGCATTGACTAAGTTCTAAACATCCTCCCCCAGATATTCTAGGTACACTAAGCAGCCACACTATTCTTTCAGCTCAGAACCTAAGCTAAAATGAATTGCTTACTTTGAGTGCACAGGATATTTGCTTTGCCTTCCACTGAACTAGTTCCCTGCAGCTTCAAAAGTGAAGGATTTCACCATGTCCAGTTCTCATCTTCATCTTTCCTTGGAAAGCTAGCATCTCTGGCTGCTGTTGGTCCCCTTTCTGGCTTCATGGCAGCTGGATCTTTCCTGCCTTCCATCCCCCCAGGGTCTTTACCATCCCGGGTCCCAGCTTCCTCATTGACTGGTCTCTTTCCAGTGTTCATTGACATCCTGGCCAGATCCATCTACCCAGCACTGCTCTCTTCAGAAAGCTAGTTTTCTCACCCCCTCTTCAGGGATCCCTCTTTGCCTTTGCCCTTCCGTACCAGTGCCTGGGCCTTTTGCTGTTAGTTTGCCCCTTACTCAATATACTTTGGCTAACTGGTACATGCAAGGTGCAGTGGAAATTGGAGGGAAGGGGAAGCCCTATAAAATCAATCTCTGCTTTCTAGTAACTAAACAAGGTGCCAGCAGCAAGCCTAGGGCATCATGGAGCTTTTATTCTTCAAGTCCGGGGTCTTTACTGTGGAAAAGCAGGCAGGAATATAGTTTTCAAGGCCAAACATGGGAGTTTCACCAGTCAGCCTTGTATCACAGAACCTACATTTAACTGTGTGACTGCGGCACTTAACTGCTCTGTGCTTCAATATTTTTGTCTGTAAAATGGCACCAATCCTATGTAACAATCCTATGTAATAATCCTATATAACATCTGCCCAAGATGATATAAACTAATGAATGTAAGTCGATTGCAACTATATTTGGCATTCACGACATGGTTGTAATCATTAATATTTCATTAGAAGAGTTTACAAGAATGAGCTAATCACAGAAACAAAGGAAAATTGGCACCATGGAGCTAGAACAGGAGCTCCGAGAACAGGCTGGAGTGGGAACTGGTCATCAGGGATAGAGATGGACCAGAAAACACCGAGGGCATCAAGTTTATAAATGAGAATGAGTAAAAATCCATCCAACTACATAAATCAAGGAGGGTTTCACAATGGAAGTGCCACTTGTGGTCCTCTTTGAGGATCTTTCAGAGGGGACAAAGCAGAAAGGCTGAGAAGTATCACAGCCAACAGAAGAGACGCTGTGCAAATCAACAGGATTGACATCAAAGATGACAGGCAACTGAGAAGAGGAGGAAATGGTGAGGAGGTGAATCTAATCCTAAGTGATCGTGAATTAGAGAGGGAGGTAGGGGAGTGGGAGTGGAGGGAAAGAGGTGGAAATGTACGGAGAGTACTCAGGTATAAAACTCCCAACATGCAAATTATAAAAATCATACTTTAATGATTAAAAAAGAAATGAAGCCAAGGTTAGAATAGTATCCATGGTAAGCCCATTGTGACGTAAGTGCTGGTTAACCCATGTATGCCAGTGTTCTCCAACAGAAATAGTGCAGTACTACATGCTAAAGGGAGAGGTTCGTTAAATTGGCTTCCACAGTGTGGTCCGGGCAGTCCAATAATGGCTCTCTCTCCAGGGAGGTAGAGAACCTGGTAGCTGTTCATTCTGTAAGGCTATGTGCCTCAGAAGTCCCAAACTATAGCTAAAGGCCTAGAGTGTTCTCAGAGAGCTACTTGTCTTCAGTCTATGCCAGAAGCCCAAAGAAGCTGATTCTCCTATCAACAAAGGAATCAGAAGCAGCAACAATGGTGTCGATGAATATATTAGCAAGAGCGAAGATCAAGATGATGCTGGGATAGGCAGCTTTCCTTCTTCCAGCTACCAGAAGGTGCTACTCACATTTAGGGTGGGTATTTCCCATAACAATCGGGACAAGTAAGCCAATCCTGTCCCCCAAAACATGCCAGGGCCAACTAGACATATGCAGTCCCTCAAGTTGACCATTAAACTATCACAGTCCAGAACGACAATGCAACTGTTTTTCTCAAGCAATTTAATGTATCGATGGAGAGGAGATTAAATTCAGACAGACTCCAGAACTGAGCTGGTTGTGTGATGTTGATTTCATCCACCAATAGGATCCCCAGCATGCATGAAACTTCTTTGTGGTAATGAATCTTAATACTCAGCTCCACACATTCGCAGTCACTATGGAAACCCTTCTGGATGTGTCTACAAGGCTGCTTCCAAAAAGATTAGCGGAAAGGAAAGGCCCACCCCAAAGTGGATGGGACCCATGGGTTGGATTCCTGCACTGAATCATAGGAGACAAGGCCCTGAGCACAGTGTTTATCGTGTTCTGCTTCCTGGCTGTAGGTGCAATGCTATCAGCCAACTTATATTCTAGCCACCATGATTTCTCTGTCATGAAGGAATATGTCTTTTTATTTTATAATCCAAACAAACCAATCTTCATTAAGTTGATTCTTGGGAATTTGAGGCTGGTTTTGCTTATTTATTGTGTTACTTTTTTTTATTTCTCTTTTTACAAGTATTTCATCAAGAAAAGAAACTAAAGTCTTCTCTCAGCGCACGAAATAGAGACTTCAAGGGCTCCCTCATTGCTTTTGGATGATGCCTGTTAAAAAGCTCTTTGGCTCTATAGATTTGAAAGGTAATTTTTGCAACAGTTTCGCTGGTTGCTATGCAGCCCTGGGAAATACACAGTAGACCTGGAACATAAGGGGGGTGCTGCTGGGTCACAGTCAAAAAGCTTGGAGCTCTCTCAGTCCTGAAGCTGAAGAAGTGTTTGGATATCATTTTCTATGGCGGTCACTACTGCTCTCTAATGTCTCCTTCACTAGAAGTAAAATTTAACAAATACTCATAATGACTAAGAAAGCCCATAATCAGCAAAGATACCTGAGTTCTGAAGAACTGGTAGTCAAATCCAAGCCTGGATCATTCAAGACAGAGGTAAGCTTCAACAGACTGAACATCTGTAAAGTGCCTCTTCTTTCTAACTTGAAAGAGTTTGCTATCTGGGTCTCTGCTCCATTCTCCAACTCCATGACATCCGTCCCTCCTCTATTTTTCCGGCCATGTCAGTGCTGCCCCAATCCCATCCACTTCCCACTGTACTTTTGACACTTCATGTTGGGATCTAACAAACTCTTTCCTTTCGGCTCTGACACTGTCTATCTGTTCTTGGTTTCTGGTATGGCTAGATTTTCTACCGTCTTAAGATGTTCTTAACTAAGGATATTTCCCCTTTGGAAAGGCCATGCCTGACCAACTTATCTTAATGGCCCGCTCATATTCCATCACACCCTGTCTACACTGTTGTTCATTGTCTTCACATCTGTCCTTGCTCTTGTGCACCGCCAGGTGGCCTGCAGGTCCCATATGGGCCCACTGAGTGCTCTTAAAGTTCCACATGAGGCTTGGCGTGTGTGGGTGGGTGCTCGGTGTATTTTTGTACATTAAATGGTTGAAAGTTTACCAGAATGAAATGTAGGAATTTTCCTAACAAATTACAACACTAATCCAGGGCACAGGCTGAGTTGTGTAAAATCCATAGCAGGGGTGTGTAAAATCTCTTTTTTAATTATTTACTTATTTGCGAAGAATAAATTCGTTGGGTACTTATTGCAAGTCAGGTGAGATGCTATATATTGAGCAAAAAAAGGAGTGACGCAAATTTGGTGACCTGAAGGTTTGTCTGGGCTAAGGAACTCAGAGAACGAGGGTGCCTGTTGCCAAGACTGAGGATCTTGGTTCAACCCTTTGACACATGCTCCCCACCCCCTGCATGGTAGAAGGAGAGGATCCTTTTCTGTAAATTGTTCTCTAATCTCCGCATGAACACTGTGGCAAAAGCACAGCAATACACAAAAATTAGTAAGTAAATAAATATATAAATAATTGTTTAAAGAGTTAGTTAAAGCCCAGGGACCCATGTAAAGGGAAGAATAGAAGTGATTCTGCAAAGTTGTCGTCTGTCCTCCATACATGTACTTTGGTGTATGTACCTGTCCACATACATCAAACACACACACACACACACACACACACACACACACACATGCATGCAAAGTTAAATTAATTTTTTTTCAAAAAGATCTCTGTTCAGGAGCCCTTCTCCTAGAACACTGTTTGCCATGGGGAATCATCTAGAATTCCAAAAGATCCAACACTGTGGGTAAGACTGTTATAATCTCCTTCTGACCATATGGCCAGTGCAAAAGCTGCTCCATTCTTGGTCTATCATTGCCCCTTCCTTTCTGTATTAATTAGGTTAAGTCACATCCCTGCTGTTACCTTTAGTCAATCTCTTTGTAAAATACAGATAGCAGTGTTCATTACTTTTTTAAAAAATATTAATTTCATATACCAACTACAGTTCCTCTTTCTTCCCCTCCTCCCATCTGTCAGATTTCACCAGCTCCACATTTGACAAGGGGCTAATATCTAAAATATATAAAGAAGTCAAGAAACTAATTTAAAAATGGGGTACAGATCTAAACAAAGAATTTTTAAATGAAGAATCTCAAATGGCCAAAAGACATCTAAGGAATTGCTCAACATCCCACTTACCTCTCCCAACCCACCCCCCCCCCCCCGCTCAACTCCTCAGAAAGGATAAGGCCTCCCATGGACAGTCAACAAAGCCTGGCACATTCAGCTGAGGCAAGACCAAGCCCTTCCCCACTACATAAAGGCTGAGCAAGGTATCTGTACTTAGGGAATGGGCTCCAAAAAACCAGCTCATGCACCAAGAAGAGATCCTGGTCCCATTACTACAAACAGATCAGGCTACCCAACTGTTATTCACATGCAGAGAGCCTAATTTAGTCCACTGCCTGCTCATTTGGGATCTCCTGAAACTGAATAGCTTCTGTAAAGCAAAGGACACTGTCAATTAGACCAAAACAGCAGCCTACAGAATGGGAAAAGATCATCATCAATCCCACATCTGACAGAAGGTTAATCTCTAAAATATATAAAGAACTCAAGAAGCTATGCACAAAAATACCAAATAATACTATTTAAAAATGGGGTACAGATCTAAACAGAGAATTCTTAATCGAAAAATCTCAAATGACCAAAAGACATTTAAGGAGTTGTTCAACATCCTTATCATCAGAGAAATGCAAATCAAAGCTACTCTGAGATGCCATCTTACATCTGTAAGAATAAGCTCAAAAACACTAATGGCAGCCTGTGTTGGAGAAGATGTGGAGTAAGGGAAACACTCCTCCACCGCTAGTAGGAATGCAAACTTGTACAGCCACTTTGGAAATCAGTATGGTGGTTTCTCAGAAAATTAGGAATCAGTCTACCTCTAGCAGCAATACCACTCTTGGCATATACCCAAAAAATGTTCAATCATGCCACAAGGACACTTGCTCAACTACATTCATAACAGCACTATTCATAATAAACAAAACCTGGAAACAACCGAGATGCCCCTCAATGAAAGAATGGATAAAGTAAATGTAGTACATTTACACAATGGAATATTCCTCAGCTGTAAAAAACAATGGCATCATGAAATTTGCAGGCAAATGGATGGACCTAGAAAAAATCATTCCGAGTTAGGTAACCCAAACCCAGAAAGACAAATGCAGTATGTACTCACTCATAAGTGGATACTAGATGTAAAGCAAAGGATAACTAGACATAATCCACAGCTCCATAAAAATGAGGTAACAAGGAGGACCCCAAGAGCAGTGTTCATTTAATACAGAAGTCAGATAATTGTTTCTGGTTCATAGTGATAAGTAGTTGTTGTGAAGTGTCAGATGCTTTTTTACGCACTTTATAAATATTAACTCACAGAATCCTATAAAAATCCCATGTTAAAAAAAAAGAGAGACTGTTTTTATTTCCAAGATTAGGAAACATCACCACGGACAGTTTAGGGGACTTGCTGAGGTTGCATAGGTAATTATGGGTAGAATGAGAAATAAACCAGGGCAGGCTGACTCCTTTCTATTTCATGCTGTCAATCAAGACAACCCACATCCTGTGTCTGTATCCACATTCAATTGTGAGCTGCTAGGGAACAGGCCTGTTCAAGTACATGGCTAACAGATATACAACACATCTTATTCATAAGGGAAGAAAGTGTGTTGCAGGAGAATAAAGACAAGGTTCTTCTCAAGACTCTTGCTTATATGTAAAAGAGATAGTGCCCTAAATGTTCCAAACAAAAAGAAGTAAAGAGATTTGCTAACATAATTGGAAAAGTCATAAGCACAGGAATTCAGGTACAGGAGGATCTAGGGTTCCAAACTATGTTCTAGAATCTTTGATGCTGTGGCTGTATCATTGGTCTTTCTATTGGCTGCTTCTGTCCTTTCGGTAATGTGGGTTCAGCTAGGATTGCGAATTCTTGATTTAGCAAATTTTTTTTGAAGGAAACCCTTTACTGTCTGCCTCCTAGTTGCCACACAAATGTGAAGTCTGAGACTTTAAATGAAATTATATCTAGGGAGCCTCCCAACAGCGCTGTCGAGTTAGGTGTGGAAGAAGGGTTAGCATGCACAATCCATGGTCCAGGTGCTCACATAGATAAAATCTATGACAGTAGGCTATGTGCAAGCAATTAAATGCTGCAGATCCTCTTCCCACAAACTGCTACCCCCTTTCACATACGCACACAGCCATGTATACCCTTGGATAGAATACAGTAGATGGCTAGTAAGTAAATTGCCACATCTCTGACCGTTACCCGTTTCATTCTAACACATAAACTTGAGCATTACATCGTGTGATTTGCTTCCCTTGTGCTGTTTTACCTGGCCTCACTTTAAAAACAAAAACAAAAAAATCAAGCAACAACAACAACAAAAACCTGTATGCTCTTCTTTCTTTCTATTTTTATTAATAAAATTTATTAAATTTATTTTATATCCTGTCCTCAGTTTCCCCTTTCTCCTCTCCTCCCATTCCCTCCCCATACCTCCCCTCTGTCCACCCAATCCCCTCCTCCTTGGTTTCTGTTCAGAAAGGGGCAGGCCTCCCATGGATATCAACAAAGCATGGACTATCAAGTTGCAGTAGGACTGGGTTCCTCTCTTTGTATTAAGGCTTGACAAGGCAACCCAGTATGAGAGTCGATTTCCAAGAGCAAGCCAAAGCATCAGGGACAGCCCCTGCTCCCTCTGCTAGGAATCCTGAAAGTAGACCAGGCTACACAAATGTCGCTCATTTGTAGAGGGCCTGAGTTGGTACCATGAAGGCACTCTGGCTATTGGTACAGACTCTGTGGGTTCTTACTAGTCCAGGCTACTTGTTTCTGTGAATTCATTTGTGATGTCCTTGACCCCCAGCAATACCACTCTTAGTCAAATACCCAAAGAATCCACAATCATACCACAAGGACATTATTTTCCTCCCTCTCTTCAGCAGGATTTCCCGAGATCGGCCCAATGCTTGGCTGCGGCTGTCTGCCTCTGTTTCCATCAGTTACTGGATAAAGACTCTCTGATGACGATTGGAATGGTCACCAATATACGAGTAAAGCAGAATATTGTTAGGCATCATTTTTTGACATATTTCTTCTTCAATCATGTTTGGTTCTACCCTAGGTCTCTGGGCTGTCCAGCCTCTGTGTCCTGGCCCTCCAGCAGTGTCGGGGTGGGTTCATTCTCATAGGCTGGGTCTGAGGCTGGGCTAGAGCCCCAGTCTCTCCACTGGAAGTCCAGCCCAGTCACAAGAGATGGCCTGCCCTCATTTTTAGCGGTTCCAATTCCCTTCTTCTGCCACAGTCACATGCTTCTTGACTCCCTCACAGTGTTAGAGAGCTATGCAGAAAGACTTTGGGATTTGCTTCTAACTTCAGGCTCCTGAAGACATTTGATGTGCCCAGGAATAATAACGCCCTGCTGAGTTTCCCAAATCCCACCAAGAACAAGCTTGAAACTGGACAACTTTAGAATGAAGGAGTCCTCGTGTTGATGCCTGTTGGGAACTGACTTTATTATTTGAACTGATACCTGAAGTGTGTGTGTGTGTGTGTGTGTGTGTGTGTGTGTGTGTGTCTCATAACAGTCCTATCTTAGTCCAAGATCAAACAATGTATTTTGAAAAATAACTGTACATAATGGTACACTTCCCAGAACTGGCCAGGTTGGCGCCTGCCGCCGCCTTTGAAGAGCTAAGGGGCTGAGATAGGGAAGATGCTGCCTGTTCCTGAAAATGGCACTGTCGCAACTGTGTGCTGGGGACAAGGCATTTACCCACGGCTTTCATCTGGTCACCTTTTGCTTTTGACAAATTTGTTATCTGAGTGGACTGTCCTTAACATAGACATCGTTTTTAAGTGGTGTGGAAATTACTGCCACAAATAAACCTTAACTGTCTGAACTGTCCCTTTCTCTAGATATTCCCATTGTTTCCATTTTCTCCCCAAATAGAGTACCCTGGAGTGAATATTCTTATATTGTTTTGTACATCTAGCACAAAATCCTAAAAACAATATCATTTTCAGGCAATGGGTAGGCAAATGCAAGGTGTTTGATTCATGCTGCCCAATGGCCTTGCAAAGAAGCTGCCCCACTAACTTATTACCAGCATTTTTATCTGTATTTCAGCTTCACATTGGCAAACATGACACACACTTCTGAAGGAAACTGGCACAATGCTTAGAGGTACAAAAAAATTGCTAAATGGACCTGGATTTCTCTGCTGCATGAGTTGAGCAGAAAGACGCCACAATTTACCTCCTGTCTGTGGGAAACCCTGCAGGCAGGACGCCCAGGTGAGGTGGCAGAAGGGAGTACCATGGATGGACGGGCAGTGCCATGTCTGTCTTCTGTGTTTTCATGATTACCAGTTATAGGACAAGTATCTGAGGTTCGTGGGACATACACGCTACTTTTTTGCTTGTTTGTTTTGTTTTGTTTTGTTTTTGTTTTTTCGTTTTTTGAGACAGGGTTTACTCCTTCATTCCTGGCTGTCCTAGTACTCACTCTGTAGACCTGACTGGCCTCAAACTCCCAGAGATCCACCTGGTACTTCTTCGAGTACTGGGATTGAAGGCATGTGCCACTACCACCTGGAGGTGTTTCCCTTTCTTTCTTTCTTTCTTTCTTTCTTTCTTTCTTTCTTTCTTTCTTCCTTCCTTCCTTCCTTCCTTCTTTCTTTCTTTCCTCCTTCCTCTCTCCCTTTCTCTTTATTTCTTTCTTTCTTTCCTCCTTCCTTCCTTCTGATATAGGTTTTCCTTGATTCTCTGATCCAGAACATAACCTTTTTTTTTTTTTTGATTCTTTAACTGGACAAGAAACCTTTAGCCTTTTATGTAGAAACAAACACCCACACAGTGCCTCCTGCTTTTAGCACCACATGGCAAGCTAGGTTGAGATGAGTTTATTGATATCTAGCCAACAATTCAACATGTGTGGCATGCTGGGCGATATGTTATCAGATACAAGCTCATTTCCAAGTAGATCAATATTTGCATCCACAGCAGCTTGCATGCTCAGTTCAATTCCTCAAACTTTTGTTGTCATCCTTGTGTATCAGGTCCTGGGCAAGCGCTGGTGACTGTATTGATGGATGTGTTATGAGTACATGTTCATGTGTGTGCAGCTGTACAGAGACACATATGCAGGTGCAGGTGAAAGTCAGGGCTCAGCATCAGATATTTTCCTTGGTTGCTCTCTACATTTTAAAGTAAGTTTTAATTGTGTGTGTGTGTGTGTGTGTGTGTGTGTGTGTGTTGGGGACATGGACATATGTGGGTGCAGGCTCCAGTGGAATCCAGAAGAGTATAATGAATCTCCTGGGGTTGGAGTTACAGTTGCATATGTATGCTGGGTACCAGATTCAGGTCCTCTGCAAGATCAGGGAGTGTTCTTAACAACTGAGTTGTCTCTCCCAGCCTCTCCACATAATGTTGAGGGAATGGTCTCACAATGGGTTTGCTTATTCAGCTGCTCTGCCTGCCCAGGCAGCCTCAGAGATCCTCTTGTTTCTGCCTCCTCAGCATAGGGCTCTAGGCAGGTATCACTGTCCCACGCTTTTTATATGGATGCTGGGAATATGGACTGCGATTGTTGAGGGAGGCTGCTAGTTCATTTCCTGACCATCCCGACTCGAAAGAATCACACAGAAACTATATTATTTGCAATACTCTTTGGCCAGTATAGTCCAGCGTCTCTCTCTGGTGGGGCTACATGGTTTTTCCCTGACTCTGCCTACTGTCTCTCTATATCTCTTCCAGCCTGGCTTTATTCTGTTAAGCTATTGACTGAAAGCAACTTTATTCATTAATGCTGGATGCCGGACAGAACTTTACCTGGTAAGCCACAGCAACGTGGCAATACACAGATTAATGGAGATGGTTTAGTTTAGGATATAAAAGCTAGCTAAAAATACGTTTAAGCTATTGCCCAAACAGTATTGCAAATAATATAGTTTCTGTGTTATTATTATTATTTCGGGTCTGGGCAGCTGGGAATGAATGAACAGCCCCTGCCAACACGTGATTTTCATGCTTGTGTGACAAGCACTGATGAAACTATCTTTCTAGTCTGTGATAATTCATTTTATGTGTCAGCTTGATTGCACCACATGCATAGATGGTTGGTCAAACATTATTCTGGATATGCCCATGAAGATTTTTCTGAAGATTAGTGTTTGAACATAAAGGTAGAATAAAATAGATCGTGGAGATTAACACTACATTGCCTGAGGGACCTATAATGGCTTCCTTGAGGCTATTGTCAAGCCGACAATATTTAGACCCACCCGCCACCCTATCATTGCGTTCAGGTCCCAACTGGCCTATAAAGATGAGACACAAATGACAACTCACAGAGCAATGAGTTATATTTCTGAAGAACTACTTGAATTTTCTAATTTACAAAATCAGAGAAATCAAGGGAGCGTATTTAGGATGTACAGAAATGGGGCGGAATAATATGGAAGAAACATCAATCTACTGATGTGGGCCTGTCAGGCAAGGTTCTACACTTCATGCTGCAGATCAGGAATTAGAACGGTTTTGCTCACTTGTTTGTTTGAAACATGTAGCAAACATTGGTGCACCAGAAGCAAGATAGAAATGCCAGGCCTACCTTGAAGTAGTTATGCACCGGCTAGTTCTTACTATCAACTTGATACAACTAAGTCACCTGGGAGGTAGGAACTCAGGTAAGAATTGCCTCCATCAGATTGGCCTGTGGGAATTTCTGTGGGGCAGTATCTTGATTGAGAATTGATGTAGGCAGACCTAGCCCACTGTGGGTGGGACCATTCCTAGGCAGGTGGCCTGTGATACTTAAGAATGCTCTATGAACATAGTCATTATATAGCATTCCTCTGCTCTCTTTGCTTGAGTTTCTGCCTAAAGTTTCTGCTGTCACTTCTGTCAATGATGGACTGTAACCTGCTAACTAAAATAAACTCTTTCTCCCCCTAAGTAGCTCATGGTGAGAATGTTTCATCAGAGCCATAGAAAGCCAACTAGAAGAGTGATACTGTTTGGGTCCTAGGCTGACCCCTACAGGTGAGTCAGCAGCACAAATCCTTTGAATTTGAGAGCAAGGCCTTTGTCATCTAGGGATCTTTAGTCTCTTTTGAGGAGCAGTTCTTGGCTTTCTACTGGGCCTTCACACAAGTCAGACCCCGAATTGCTAAATTACCATGCAAGCTGAACTACCGAGCATTAATCAAATGTTTGACCTATCAAGGCTAAATGAAGGTATGTACAGGAATACTTAGTCATTAAAAGTAGTTGTATATGCATCGTTGGATCTTAATGGACTCCAACGCTTAAAAAAAAAGTGGGGGGTGAGAATAGAAGACATTATGTTAAGCGAACAAACTAAGCACATAAAGACAAATATTCCAAGTTCTCTTTCATATGTGAAAGCAAAACCAAATCAGTCTCAGAATTTGAGAGAGTAGACATAATTCATAAAGATTAGAAAGGGGAAAGCAGAAAAGAAGATAGAACAATGTTTAAAGATATGCAAATAGAAAGGAGTAGTAAGTTCTACGGTTTTGCTGCTTTACACAGGACGATAGTTTAGGGATAACCTTACCTATTTATGATGAACTAGAAGAAAGAAAACTCAGTCTCCAGATATCTTACTGAAGAAATCTTAAGGAAGGTAATTATCTAGATTTCTTTTTATTATTTTACATTGTCATCCATGTATCAGAATTTATGTTCCTCATAAAATGTGGCGTTATCACGTATAAATTTAAAAGAAAAAATGAATCAGAGAAATCTAAATACCCAATGGTCCTCACTTTTGCTATGCTATCTTTTTTCCTCCTAGATTTGACCCATGTTCTCCTGATGAACCCCTACAATCAGTTGACAAAAAAAGGAAAGATTGTGTTTTAAAATGGATCTACAGGTTATGCATGTGTCAATAAATGTGGGCAGCCTTTTTGATTCATCCCTGAAAGATAATGGTAGAGGGAGATCCTTCCAGTGGGTAGAACTTCAAGCAGTGCATCTGCAAGAAGAAATGGCTAGCCATGTGATTATATATTAATTCATGGGCTGCAGCAAATTATTTGGCTAGGATGACCAGGAATTTGGGAAGAACTTGACTAGAAAACAGTTAACAAAGAAGTATGGAGAAGATATCTTAAACTATCTTCTCCAAATAGACAAAAACAATGAAGATGCTTTTTTCTTGTGGTCATGTTCATCCAAAGATGACATCATGAGGAAAGAGTGGATGACCCATTCTCTGAATGTGAAGGAATCTCCTTTCCCAGGCAACCCTGTCATTCCTCAATAAGATTATGAATGCTGTTGGTTATTCAATCTCCCAGCAGCAGAAACCAACAATGAGTCTTCAGAAGGGTACCCTTATCTCAAGGTTGGCTCAACTATTTGGTGGAAGGCTGATTAACCTGGACCATCCCCATCATAGAGGAATCAATGTTTTTTTCTTATTTTAATTTCTTTGTATTTGAATTTTCTGTGCAGAATGCAATGCTGTTGTCAAAATTATCATCTACACTCAACATCATGATATCCCACACAACATTTTTTTCATCATTATGGAACACACACACATCACAGCTAAAAAAAAATCTGTTCTTGTCTACCCATGCACATGGAATTCATGGTTCTTCCTCTGTTTTCTACTATCTGGGAAACAGGTGGCATGACAGAATGGTTGACTGGCCCCTGACAACTCAAATACAGTACCAGTTGGGTGACAGTATTTTGCAAGGATGGAATAAGGTTCTCAAGAAATCTCTGTATACTCCAAATCTAAACACTATACAGTGAATCCTAGGAGGCAGGAGTCACAGATCTAAGAATTGTAAAATCTGGAAGTATCTGCATTCATTTTACCCCTAGTGACCCACGAGCAAAATATTTGTTTCTAGTTCCTACATGTGGCTTTAGCTCCCTAGGAGAAATCCCTCTACTGGGAGACACAGTGGTTCCATTGAGCTGGAAGTTAGAACTTCCACATGCTGCTTTGACTCCTTATGCTTTTGAAGACACAGTTAAGGGGGAGATTCTGTGTGACTGGAGTGATTGATCCTAAAGACCAAGGACAAAGTGGGCTGTTATTCCCCAGAAGCAAGGATGAATATTTAGGATACGAGAGATTCCTTAGATGAGCAGTAACTATGATCAGTAATCAAATTAAGGCAGGATTACTGATAGGCAGGAGGCTTCCAGAGAAAACTACCGGGTTATTTCACTGCACACAGAGACACAAATAGCTAAGGTACTTACTGAAGGCAAGAATGTAGATCTGATACTGGGAGAAGGTAGCACCAAGTACCAGATTCAACCATAAAACCAGAGAGTTAAGACTAATTTTCATGAGTACCTCCACATTGTTTTATAAATTGCTTCACGCATGCTTATCTGTATTAAGCTGGCATCTGTGTTTTCTTTCTCACCTCATCTTCTCACTGCATTATATAATATGTTGTGTTATTAAGTCATAGGATTTAAGTATGGCTAATTTTATGTTACAGTATTTATTAAGTTATCTTAATACAAATAAAAAGAATTAAATGCCACTCAAGAATTTCATTTCCTTTTTTAGGGAAGGAAGTGGTGCATGTTCTAGTTAGGTTTCAGTTGCTGAGATTAAAAACTTACAAAAGCCTACTTGGGGAAGAAAAAGGTTGATTTCCTCTTTTACTTTTACATTCTCTCACTGAGGTAAGCAAGGACAGGAACTCAAGGGAGGACTTGGATGCAGGAACCCTACCTAGGCTTGCTTGATTTCTTATACTACCCAAGACACCTGACTCAGGACAGAAACACCCACAGTGGGCTGGACCCTGCCATATTAGTCATTAACCAAAAACAATACCTGCACAGACAATCTTTCTATTAAGGTTCCCTCTTTCCAAATGACTTGAGCTTTGTTTTGAATTGACAAACCAATACCACCACCTAACCAGCAGAGAATTTCTAATTACACTCAAAAACACTTGACAAAATGTTGATCACTTTTATCTGGGATTTAATATGGTTTGAAAGATCACAAACCTATGACAAATTGCAAGGGATAGGACTGTAAATGATGGCCATTAGTTTAATATGCTAAATGACTGGGCTATGGTGATCCCAGATATTTGGCCAAATATTTTAGATGTGTTCATGAAGGTGTTTCTGGTTGGTATTAATCTGAGTGGTAGACTGGCCAGAGCAGATTGTACTGTCTGATGCCAGTGTGACTCATCCAATTAGTTAGTTGAAAGGCTAAACGTTGCCTTCCGCTCAAGTGTGGGAAGCTTTCTTTTATGACTGTGATCTCAAATTGAATGTTGGCTTTTCCTAGGTGATAAGCCTACAGGTCTAGAACTGAAGCATCAGACTTTTGGGTATTAAAGCTTTTAGTTACATATTGGACAAATCACCAATGTCTTCTATTCTAGATAGAGAGTAGATATGCTATAGATAGGTAGATAGATAGATAGATAGATAGATAGACAGACAGACAGATAGATAATTACAGAAGCAGAAAAGTCTCATCATCTGCTGTCTGCAAGATGGACACATAGGATATCTGAAGATATCCAGGGGAGCTAGTGGGCAAAACTGACTCTGAAGCTCTATCATCAGGCTTGGGAGGTAGGAGATATGTTGGTTTCAGTTGCTGGGCCTAAAGAACCTTAAACCAAGAACTATGATGTTTAAGGCAGAAGGTGGATACTCTAATCTACCACCAATAGAGAGCAAATCCACTGCCTTTTGCTTTCTGGTTTATCTGGGCTCTTATAGAATTGCATGAAGCCTGCCTACATAACTAAGGGTTAATATTCTTTATTTGATCTATTAATTCAAATGCTAATGTCTCCTGGAAATTACTTATTCTAGAGAAAATATTTTACCAGGTGGCTGGGCATCCTTTAGTCTAGTCGAGGTGACATAAAATCAACTATCAGAAGGACAAGCCCTTCAGATCTTGGGACATTAGGACTTACCAGCTTCCATAAACACTCAGTTGATTCTCTCTCCCTCCCTCTCTCACATATATAATTATAATAATACAGGGATATGTCTAGTAAGAGAGACATATAATATACAACTAAACATTGCATTATAATATGATATGAAGGAGAATAAATCAAATAGGTTCAAATAAGTACTAATTCAATACTATCAGATCATAGAAGGCTTGTGAATAAAACAGGTGGGTTCCAATGAAGTAAGACTTTGAAGAATGAGTAGTTTAGAAAATTGATAGAAGGCAGCTAATTATTGGTTATGTTTTATATGGCTTTAACCATAAGCTTCCCTGGGGATTCGAGTGCTGATGATTCTGTGAAATTGTCTTTGAAAAGTGCTATATTTGTACATGAAGAAAGTGAAATAAATATTTTTGTTTTAAAACAAAACAAAAAAAAGAAAATTGATAGAAGGAAACCTGGATAACATTCCAGTCAGAGAAAATGGAATATGAAAAGTCATAAAAACACATTGGCACTGGGGGAGGGGCAGAAACTCCAGGTTCCCAAAGAATTATCAATGCATAAGCAGTCAAAGAGAAGGGTGGGGCTGTAGCTCAGTATTATAGTACTCACCTAGTGTGCACAAAGCCCTAAAGATCAGTCCATGATATTAGAAGAAATAAAGTGACAAAGCCAAGTAGGTAAGACTATGTATATATTTCTAGTATGAACAGGAATGGTACAGAAATCTTATTATTAATATCTATTCTACTTTGATAACAATATTAGTTTGCTTGATGAATACCATGGTCAAAAGCAACTTAGGTAGGAAAGAGTTTATTTGGCCTACAATTTTAGAACACATTGTTTCATTGAGGGAAATCACTAAATGAACTCTGTGCAGTAAGCTGGAACAGAAACCATGGAGGAATACTGCTTACTGCCTTGCTCTCTGCCTCTTGCCCAACTAACATATTCTTATATAGTGCAGTGCAGGTCTATCTGCCTAGGGTTGGTACCACCCCCAGTGGACTAGGTCTTCTTACAACAAATATCAGTCAGGAAAATCTCTAACATGCCCACAGGTCAATGTAAAGGAGGCAATTCTTTAACTGAGGTCCCTTCTTCCCAATTGACTCTATGTTGAATTAAGTTGACCAGAGAAACTAACTTGGTCAATACCTTTAGTTGAAAATATTTTAACATGATGAATTATGGGTAGATGATTCAATGTAATGATCCAGGCAACACTCAAGAACTCATCATTGAGAAGAAAAAAGGCAAAGCTCTTAAGGAGCTCAGTAGCAGTCCATGTGTCTATCAGGTGACTATCAGAGGGAAATGGAGCAGTCAGAACAAAAGAGGTACAGGGATTTAAGCTATTTCCTAGGAAGGCTTCTTGTGGTAGTCAGTAGACTCTGTGGGTTATTTCAGGTTGAAAGTGTTACTCTTTTATCGACTGGGTCCTTCCTGAGAGAGTTGCAGAAACACAAGACATGTGATGAAAAAAAAAAAAAACCGAGCAAGAAACCCCTCAAAAATTCATTTATGTAGACAATCCTCAAAGATGCATCCACCATATACTTTATGTGTGCTTTTATGAAACTACAGAAGCAATCTCTATTTTAAATTTTAAAGCTTTTTAATTTTAATTATAGAAGACCTCAAAGGTTACTTTGAATTTTTGCAAGAATAAAGAAGTAATTAAAATTAGTCATTTTGGGGTCTGGTGAAATGACTCAGTATGTAACATGTTCAACATGCAAATTTGGTCCTTGGAACCCATGTGGTGAGACAGAGCCAATTCCAATTTTCTGACTTCCACTTGCCTGCTGTGGCAGCCACCCCCAAAAGAAATAAATGCAATATGATTTTAGATAATAAAATGTAACATTTCTCTCTTCCATTTCCTCCATCCAAGCCTTCCTACATCCCTCTTCTTGTTCTCTTTCAAATTCATAACATCTTTTTTCATGAACTGCTATTCATTATAAATGTATATGAATATACATATATTTCCAAATATTACCTGCTCAGTCTATATAATGTTACTAGTATGTATGTTTTCAAGTCTGAGCATTTGGTATTGGATAGCCAATTGGTGTGCTCTTCCCTGGAGAAGACTATTTTTCCTTCTCTCCGCGGTGTTTAGTTGCTTATAGTGCTTTGTGTAGGGTGGAGTCCTCATGAGCTTTTTCCCAATTGGTTTAATATGCCCATTGCTGTTCTCCTTGTTCAACACATGTTTAGACAGTCATGTTGATGAGAAATTTAGGGTATAACTTCTGATATTACTAGGAGACATTGTCTTACAGAAAACATAGAGATCTCTTACAGAAAAAAGAGATCTGCTGACTCTTATAATCTTTCCATGACTTTTTCTACAAATGCTTCTAGTGTCCTAGGTATGAGACCTATTTTGTAGATGTAGCCATTGGGACTGAACTCCACAACTCTACATTTTGGGGCGGGGGTGCTATTTTCTGTAGTGGCTTCTGTTACAAGTTTTTTTTTTGGTGGGGTGTGAAGACTTTATTTATCTATGAGTATAAGGACAAATGTTTAGATTGTTGTTAGGAGTCATTCTTGTTTAGTGAAGTAGTTGTAGATTGTCCTTCAATATCCATGACTTCGCTAGCTGAGCAGTTAGCTGGTTCTCCAGTACCAAATAAACATGGCTTCCTTCTTGCTGAGTAGGTATTAAATTCAATTAGAGAGCAGTTGTAATAAGTTTTTAATTATTCATTTTAGTCCTGAAAAATTGTTAATGTGTTAACCTATTTCTTTCTAGGACCTGTTTATGCATACCTATGCTATTTTGAAATATGAAGGCAATAAAGAGCATATTGTTTTACATCTGCTTTATTCAACATTATCATCTACTTGCTTATTTCATCAGTCTTTGAAAACTTAAAATATTAAATAACCATACAGTAATAGAGTGCATGTGACACTCTGAATGAATTAACCATCTCTTTAGAGTTGGAGTTTTAGTAAATTTCTAGGTCCTTGCTCTTTTGACCAGTGTTATGATGAACATTGATTGCAAGTCTTCCACTTTGTCTCTCGTTGTTCCGTTAGCTACACCTTCTGTGGGTCTTATGAGAAAGACAAGAAAATAGTATTTGTGATGCCACAACCTTGTCAGAGAAAGTTCCTGGGGGAAAACGGAGTGGCGGGGGGGACCCTAGCAGAGCTGTCTAATCATCTTATAGGTGCGTACAGTCCCTGCCAAGGTAGAAAAGGCCTTAGTTCAAAGTGTGCTTCTATGAAAATTCTAGAAATCGAATAGTATGTCCTTTCAAAAGAAAGCTGTTTGTCATTGGCGTTGTTTCTTTCATAGTACTCTCTTTCCCAGCTTCCCTCCTCTGCCAACCACTGGCTGGAGCAGCTCAGTGGATGATATCCTCATACTGAAGGAGTGGTGGACATCAGAACATCAGAGAGCTGCGTGAGCTAACAAGGCTCTGCCATTCAGAGACAGGAGAGACTTGCTTTCATGGCTGCCGTGGAAAAGAACCTATGTATGAAGAGAGGTATGTCCTAAAGGTTAGAAGCAATCTTCTACATTTTAAAAAGCATTACTAATTATCTTTTTTCAATTTGACAGGTATCTATAATTACAAGTGCATCTTTTTAAACTCAAGAATAAAATGTCATATACCCTGTTAATTGACTTAAAACAGGAAACTGTCAGACGCATCTTAGTGGAACCACGGATACACACATGCACGCAGAGAAAAGTATTTCTGTCACCACAGCAGCTCATCATTACTCAAAGGCAGTCATCTCGCCTCCCTTTCTAGGTCTATTTATATAACGGAATCTTCTCTCGGTAACGTCCATTGATCCTTAAAACAAACCTTGGCAAGGACGTAGGGAAAGGGAGACCCTCACTCACTGTCGGTGGAGCTACAAACTGGTCCAGCCACCATGGAAATAAGCGCGGAGAGTTCTCAGAAAGCTAAAAGCAGATCTACCATATGACCCAGTGAGAACGCTCTTTGGCATATGCTCTAGGGACTCGATGTCCAGCTATAGAGAACCTTGTTCTGTCATGTTTATTGCCACTCTTTTCACAATAGCTCAAAAATGGAAACAGCCTGATATTGCTCAACTGCGGAATAGATAATGAAAATGTCGTATATACACACAATTGTATCCAGCTACAAAGAAGAATGAAATTGGGGAACGTGCAGGTAAATGGATGGGACTAGAAAATATTACATCTAGTTGAGGGAAACTAGGGGCAGAAAGGCAAGCACCATGCGTTCTCATTTATCTGTCGATCTGAGCTCTGAAACTTTAGATGTGAATACAGAACCTGCAGTAAACTCAAAAACCAGGAAGGTAAAAGGGATCATGGGGAAGGAGCTTTAGAGAGGGAAACGGCAGGATACAGATGACAAAAGGGAGAAAATCTGAAAGGGGAGGGATTTAATTGGGGAAGAAGAAAGGAGATCAATGCACAATGACGGGGAGGGAAAGATTAATAACACTAAGGATGTTTGAGAAAAGCCATAAGAAAACAAAAATACACACATATATGGCATAAATTCATCTACGGTGTGTGTGTGTGTCACATATGGCTAAACTCATCTATGATACACAAACACACACATGCACCATATAATCCCTCCATCTAATGCTCAAGGAAAATCTCCGAAGAAAGTGCGGAAATACTAGAATAAGAACACCAGGCTCCCCTCTCCCAGATAGTGCCTTCTAGACACGACACTGAAGATGCATCCTTAAAGTATCAACATTCTGGCTGCCTAAGCAAGATCTGCATATGACAACACCAGTCAACATGACAATGTGGAAGGGGGAAATTTCACAAGGCCCCGCCTCCAGGTGAAGAGCTGCAGGCAGTAATGGCCGCTAAGAGAGGGAGATCCAAATTACCTGTTGGGTTGCCATTCAAAGTAGCCAGCCCTAAATATATGTACTTACATAGATCAACACTAAATAGATTCAGTAGATTATGTGTCTGCACATACATACACACATGTATGTGTATATGCACATATGTAACAGTAATAAGTAGAAAAGAATAGATCATGAATTGGAGGAGAAGCAGGGGAGATGTGGGAGGAGTTGGAGGATAGAAAGGAGGGCTAAAAATTATGTAAATATATCATGCATAGAATTTTAAAAAATTAATCAGGAGTTATACTTAATCTAATAGACTCTTGATAAAAAAAAATGTTTAATTCACAAGTCAGTTCAACAGTTTGCATGACGGCCCATTCATATAGAATCTCCTTCTTCACCACATCTTTAGCCTTGTGGCCTGTCTCTTCCCTTCAGAGAGGCGCTTGATGGTAGGGTTCCTGAAATCACTTTGCACTTGTCTACCGACCGACCATCCTCATCCTCTTCTATGCCCTCTGCTCTAGAACCTGTTCTATAGAATACTGTCAAGATAATCTAGTTCAAGCTCAGTCCTGAGCTGCCTCATCTGTGCCCAGAATCCTTTCAAGGTTAATGACATAAATGATCACCAACGACGTTCTACAATAGAGCACTAACAAAGATTCCAGAAACATCCCTACTTATGGAATAAATTGGTTTCCCAGGGTTGCCATGGCAAAATGCCACAGACTCTGTGGCTTAAAATCAACAATATTCATTATCTCAGTTTGGGACCTCTGGGGTTCCAGATCACAGCTGTGACTAAACCGGTGATTCTCAGGCTCTGAGGTCCTCTTCTTGCCTCTCCCCAAACCTGCAGGGCTCAGTGTGTTCTCTTGATGTGATTTTCATTATAGTTCCCCCCACAATGTATATACATACATCAGTTTTCACATGATTAGTGTTTGATGACAGACGCTAAAAAGAAATCCTATACTAACTCACAATTGAGGATAATAAAGGGTTATTTATTTAGGGGTAGACTCACAGATCACAGTCCCCTGCTCAAATGAGGTGGAACAGCAAGCCAGAAAAAAGAGGGAGTGAGCGCTTTACATGGGCATTTAAAGTGTAAGAGGTCACGCCCAAACGGGCGGTAACTTAAAGGCTACTGGCTGAAGGATTTCCTACAGCAAATGTTCTCTCAAAATATTTTATTCTCTCTCTCTCTCTCTCTCTCTCTCTGTGTGTGTGTGTGTGTGTCTGTCTGTCTGTCTCTGTGTGTGTGTACATGTGTATGAATGCTCAAGGAGTCAGGGAAAGGGTATCAGATCCCCTGGGGGCAGAGTTGTGGGTACTAGGAACCAAACTCTGGTCCCCTGAAAGACTGCTCTTAACTGCTGAGCCATTTCTCCAGCTCTTTATGTTGTATTCTTACAAGACTAAGTTAGGAGCCTATCCTGCTTAAGGATAATCACATTTAAATTTAATGAATTACATAAGCAATGAATTAACTTTCAAGAAAAGTCACATTTTTGGTTTAAGTCTTCACCATTGCTTTTGTGTAGGAAAGTAACTCAACTCATAACAATGGCATGCTGTAGAAATTCCATCCCTTGTAAAATCGGAGGACTACTAACATATGTTTTAAGTAAAGACAAATGAATTTCACTTGAAGGATTGTATTTTCTTCTAACATTATTTTCTTTATATCATTTTAGTATTGAAGTGGTCTTTTTTTTTTTTTAGTGACAGAGACACAGTAACAAAAAATAACGAATAATAAATATTCTCCAAAGTAGAAGGAATAAAACTTTGGCAACTTTTTGAAATTGCACTTAAAAGAAATGGATTACAAAACCTTTTGATCACGTGCCTTTATTAGAAAAGCAAATTGAGTAAAGAATGTATTTTTAAAAAAATTAGGTTTGAACTCCGAATCGTTCCAAAAATGGAATTTTAAGGAATTATAAAACACAAAACATCATTTTATTGATTTATTTAATTACATAATTTTAGTTTTTTGTTTGTTTTGAGATAGGGTCTCATGTATTGCAGGCTGGGATCAAACTTACTATGTAGTTGAAGATGATCATGAACTCCTGATGCTCTGTCCCTGCCTTCTAAATGCTGGGATTATAGTTTAATGCCACCATATGCCAGGTTTTATGAGGTGCTGGACCTCAAATCCAGGATATCCTGTACGCTAAGCAAGCACTCTACCAATTGAACTACAACCTCAGCCATTATTAATGACACGAATTGGGATCAATTTTACTAAAATTATCAATTAGCATTTAGTGATAATGGGTTCTTAAAGGCTTCACTATTTTAGTAAATCATAGTTTAATACAGGGGTAATGAAATTTAAAAACCAGAATTAGAAATTTAGCTCAGTGGTAGAAAACTTGCCTACTAAGTACAAGACCCTGGGTTCACTGCTCAACTCAAAAAAAAAAAAAAAATCAGGATCTAAGTTCAATTTGTTTCAAAACGTATAGTTGAGAGGACTGGGTGTTTTCTAGAAGGTACCTACCATGTTTAAGGTTGATTTTTCTATATGAATTATGACAATCGATACAACCCTCCTTAGACTTTCCCAGCGGCCAGGGTGACATACATAATTCCTCACTGAGGTTCTCTTTTCAGGTGATTCTAAGTTATGTGGAGACAAAAGCAAAAAGTGACCATCACAGTAAAACCCCTTCCTTTGTTCAAGTCAGAGATTCTGTCCCAGAATTCACTAAATGGAGACTTTAGCATATCCCTACTCCCCTGTTTTTGTTGCTCTCTTTATAAATAATTTATTCTAATTCTTTGAAGTCCTGCTATGTGTAAGAAGGGAAGTGTTAACCACCAGTCATTGCTAAAACAAATGTTATTTTTTGCTAACTTATTATGCTTCATTACTGGTTATTAAATATCCGTCTAAAATGCCCTTCAAGTGTACAATGACTCCAAGCTTACTTGCCAACAGCCCAGAATACTGAGGCAAATCCTATAGCTCAGTGGTTTATTTGAACTTACTTTTCAGTTGTCAAATAATTTGTACACTTGGAGGAAGCAGAAAGCAGTTGTGTCTGCTGCAGACTAAAGGGGTCACTCTTATCCTGTCTTGGGTCACAGCCCTAAATTCAGGAATTTGAGGGATGCATCCCTTTGCCCAAGCTGCATTGTTCATCTCTGCACTGGTGCGGAAGCGAAGGTGTCGAGTGGACTCTGCAAGCCTGCAGCCCAGTAGACTGTACTGACAGCATTTTCTCCCAGGGAGGTTCTCTAGATGTGGGCTTTTGTAGTGGTTCATGCTAAATTTCAGCTTGCCTGGAGCTGGGATATCTGACCAAGCATCACTCTCGCTGTGTCTATGAAGGTGTTTGGGGAAACACTACCCCATAGTGAGAGGTCAGGCTGTGGAATGGCTCACAGTGGTCCAGTATTGAATGCTTGGGTTCCAGTCTGTGATTTTCCTGAGATACAGTGGAACCACTGGGAGGGGAGTCCTGAGACATCTTTAGTTGATTCAGACATGACTTTGAAGGGTATTTGGGGGCTCTATCACCACTTTTCCTTTTTGAGTATGTCACAGCTATGAGGTGAACAGCTATTCTTCTCTTCCCTCTCATGATCAGCTGTCCCGTCCCATGTCCAGGAGCATTAAACCTAACCAACCCTGCATAGAGCCATCTACAACTATGCACTCAAATGAAGTTTTCTTCCTTAAAAGTTGATCGTCTTGGGTAATTTGTCACAGAGACAGACAGCCGACTAACACTTCTTCCCAAAGGTTAATGGGCCTCCTGCAATCAGTTACAAGGCTGATTGGCGCAAAAAGATCACCCCTTCCTCACGCAAGAGAGAATTCTCCCACAGACTGTCTTGGAAGCCACCTGACAATAAAACCTGACAACATCTCTGAGTCTCCAGGCAGCAGCTTCCTGCGACAAGGCTTGAGTCAGACAGTTGTCCAGTCTGTTCTGAAGTCACTGTGCTCGCTAGTCATCGGCCTCCTACTCCACATGGCCAGTCAAGGAGAGGGGTCGGCAGAGCAGGCAGGTCGTTTGCAAGGCTGGTTATAATTATGCCGCGATGCTAACCCACACTCTCAATGACCTCCCATTCTGCTGCGTGAAAAGGTAAAGCACATTTCAGCGCACAACCGAACGGCTGAAATAGGAGCTGACACATTCAAATATAGACCCTTCTGCATTTCAGAAATACAAAGTTCATATGCACACATTGTGTGTGTGTGTGTGTGTGTGTGTGTGTGTGTGTGTGTGTGTGTACTTGGCATAAAAATGAATAGCAATGTTTAATGGAAAAATTCTCATTTTAAAATTTTTCCTCTTAAAAGTAAAACTTGAGATTGCCATCCACTTTTACTTTAATATGTGAGTGGGTCACCCCTCCCCCCTCACCCAGTGGGCAGTATTCAGTTTGCTTTTGCAATGTTTATTATAGCCATATATATCCTAAGACAAGTTAAATATTGCAACACCCCTTTTATTAACATTGTAAATGACCACACTATTGTCGCAGGATTCCACAGTGTGTCAAGCTTCAATGGTCAGCATGCTCAGTGACCCAGATTTTACTTGGCTTCCTCTTGAGAGAATGAAGCTCTCCTGAGTCTCTGATGCTGAAGCCATCTTTCTTCTACCATTGAGGTCTCCACACTGGTTCCTTAGTTTTTAACTCCTACCACATTCAAATCTAAGGTTACATCCAATTTATTTTGCTACATATCAGCTTTGCTCAACGATGATTCTAGTTCTAAAATCAAGCATGTTTAGGCCGGGCACTGGTGGCACACACCTTTAGTCCCAGCACTCAGGAGACAGCGTCAGGCAAATCTCTGTGAGTTCAAGGCCAGCCTGGTCTACAGAGCGAGTTCCAGGACAGGCTCCAAAGCTACGTACCTGCGTCAAAAAACAAAAACACCGCAAACGTTTTAGGTAGGTGAGATGGTTCCGCAGGTAAAGGTACCTACCACCAAACTAACAACCTTTTTATCTACTGGAACCTAAATTAATGGCTCTTTAAGAGAAAATTCAGGTAATGATAGAAACGAATCACTATTGCAGTTCCAGGTTGCAGAGTTTGGTGAATCAGAGGTTCCCTGTTTTGGAAGTTATAGGGAGAAATCAAGGAGTAGGACATTATATGATTCTCTAGGTTTATACTGTCACAGGGTGGCCAAACAGGAAGTGATGCACCCATTCCCATATATGAAATGTGGCCATTGGGGATTAAATAATTAAAATTAACAAATAGGATCCTTGAACATATGTGAAAAGAGACCCTATCTGTCAATGTAGGCATTCACTACAAAAGGACTAATTCCCATTTGATGGTGTTTGAGTGTGCTTGAGCTATATCAGAGTTTGCATTATGAACTCTTCTAGTCAGGAAGTGAGTACTCTTATGACTCAGATTGGTTAAGTCACTTGACCAAGCTCACACAGCAGGATGCTAAGCCGCAGCTGGAACTCCCTTGAGTTATTCTACCATCTTTGATCTTACGGTGTGCTACAGATCACTTTCAGCAATGACAGTCACCATGGCAGACAGTGGTGTGCACATCCAATCGTTGTAGTAGAATGGCTGTCCCTAAACCGCTGTTCACTTGGTTAGCTCTCTTAACTGTGAACATCAGGCCTTAGACCTTTAAGCATCTTAGAACCTCTTTGGTTGTCATCTTTTATTAATACTTTGCTCACCGAAACGGTGGCAGAAGAGGTTTGAAGTCCAGTCTTATTAATTGTCAGATGTCCCACAGCATCCAGCCTGCCCATCAGGTTTATGGTTTATTATAGGTGTTCTATAATCTGGTCCATGCCAGTTTCTTCTAATCTGCTTGGAGCCTGGCATCTCCTGTTACCATGAAGTGCTGATAAAATACCCAAATCTCCCATGCCCGAACCATACACAGACCAGGGAGTTCTTCAGCTGCTCTGTCATATGAGAGGTCTGCCTGGACACCCACTAATTAGTTCACAGGGCGTTTTCTGACAAAACATTCTTCTGTTGCTACTGGAATAATCTCAGACGTCTGTCTATAGGAAGCCAACTAGAGCCATCATTTTGTTAAAGTCACTGCTGCTTTGCCTTAACCAGAGACAATCAATTTCCCTTCTTGAAGCATGATTTTCCTACTGTAAAGGAAATGCATGGAGTGGGGTGGGGTGGGCCCAAGAGTTAAGGGCTTGTCCTGCCCAATCACTTCTGTCTTTGTCTGGTGGCTGATTCAGGAATGACAGGCACAAGAGTAGAACTTGTAAATGTTACCTCAGAGAACCCTTGCTTAAAACCCCGAAGTGTTTCCCTTTACTTAGCGTTAAAGCAGTTTATTCCCCTGGCTCAAGGAGGCCATGTTGATGTGGGTAATTTCTGTAAACACCTCAGTGTCTTTTGTCCTTCCGATGTTCCCACTTTCATTTGATGTCAGCCCTCCCAATCTTGGTTTGTTTGTCCCTCTCTGAACTCTTTCCTCCAGGACTTCATAGTCTAGCTTCTGTGTGCATAAAGCACAGTCAACTAGATTAAAAGACAAGTGGAATGTTGGTCAAAATTCTTCCAAAGTAACTGACAAAAGACAGAAACCCTTACACTATAGTTTTACAAATTCACACCAAAAACATCCAGTAGATACCGAACACATAAGCAGACATTTGGCACAGCACAGCCAATTGAGAGCATGAAAAGATATTCAACAACAACCACCAAGAACATGGATGTCAACGTGGAATTTTCTTTCTTACTATATTCAATAACATGGATATTGACCAGAAAGAGGGGGAAAGCTGCTGTTATTGCTGAAGAAAAACTTTTAAGAAGGGGCTCGTGAGATGGCTCAGTAGGTAGAGGTGTTTACCACCAACCTGAGAGCCAAGCTTATCCTGGAACCCACACGGTGGAAGGAGAGAACGAACTCCTGGAAGCTGCCCTTTGGTTTTCACAAGCGAACCATGGCGTGTGTATAGACCCACATATAAAATAAATCAATAAATCAATTCCAAGGGTTAAGATGTTTCGAAAGGTACTTAGTTTTATCTAAAAGGTTTTCTTTGTGTGAGAGCTGGAGACATGTAGTTGTTGGGGGCTACATAGGATTGTGAGGTCCCCTCTTTGATTTCCACTACCACACACACAAAATAGGTTCTGACGTACATTCGCACCAGTTTCCCAGCTCGGCATCTGTAATAATTGGCCTTTCTCTGAATGCAGTGAGATTAAGTGCCTTTCATGCTAATTGCTCTTCTGTCTATTTTTCCATTTGGAACGTGCACTCTCAGGCCCCTTGCTGGGTTTCCTACTATCAGAGTGTTTACTGAATAAGATGTGGAGCTGAAGAGAAACCCAGAGGCCACTAAATCACCCTTCATTACACAAGAACTTCCGAACTCCTTTATCATCTCATAAGCAGAGGTTCTAACATCATCCCCATCTATCCTCAGCAGGAGCCCCGCCCCCAGGAATCTGCACTCACTCCTTCATAAACTGATACAAAGGCAGAATGATTGCATTTGGCTTCAAAAGTAGAATGCACCACTCTTTAACTCGATTATCAAATATTTATTGACCACCTCCGTTTGCTAGATGTTGCTCTAGCCATCGTCCTCAGTTCTTTCACGGCTTCTTCCTTGTGAAGTCACCTACAACTTTAGAGGAATCTAGAGAAGAACCAAGGCCAGCCACCAAAGCCCACCGAAAATGGACCAGTTTTCTCTTTACTAGGGGAAAATTCTGTCATTAAACTTATACAGGACTGGAGATGGGGCTAAGCAGTTAAAACCATGTACTGGTCTTACAGAGCTCTGGGTCTCAACACCCATTTTGGACAGCTCACAACCATCTGTAACTCCAGCTCCAGAGAGGATCCACCACCCTCTACTGGCCTCTAAGAGCAGTGCATACCCATGCACAGATACATGCACACACATGTAATTAAAAAATAAAATAAAATCTTTTAATAGATACGTATTAAGTTTTAAGAAGTTAACCAGAAGTCCATGTTTATTATAGTTTTTAACCCACTCTTGCCAAAATATTTTATGCATTTGTACATATGATGCATTTATATTTTATATGAATGGCTTAGACATAATATTTGGGAAGTATACATTTGAGACTTATTTATTGAAAAATACAGATTTTTCCAAATATTTTATTTTTTCTATTTTCTACCTTTCACTTTCTTTACAAGAATATGTGAGGTCTTTTGAGAGAAGAGCTCATATACCTCAGGCTAGCCCCAAACTCCTGATCCTCCTGCTTCCACTTCCCTAATGGTAGGTTAGTGTCCATGTGACCCCATGCCAAGTCTTTATTTTCTACCATCTTTTATTCAAGCAAATAACCTCGGAGAGGAAAACAATCCCTGCCATGGTAGTTAGACTTCTCTCAGTTTCCCTTTGGTGTCATCTCTGTCAGCTCGAGTCTTACGAATTAGGCCTCTGATCTTCCAGGAAATCTCCTACCCTAACAATCATTTCTTTGGCTGGAAATGCTGATAGTGAGCACTCACCAATATGATAGACTTCAGATTGGATTAGAGAGACCTGAGTAAGAAAATCCCTTAGCACGTTCTTTCACACTTAGTAAGTGCCCTCAATGCCAGTTCATTCCATGTCTCTCTTCTCTGCGTCTATGCACAAATGGCTAACAGCAATTAACCACTAGTGAGTCTATAAAAGCTATAACCATGCACCCAGGAATTGCCAGGGTGAGTCCCAGTTTCTAATATTCCACCCTGTTGCCAGACCTCACATGCTGATTTGATTTAGGATTCATGATTTTCTGCAGGCTCCTGCCCCTTTTGCCATTTGATCATAATAGTCAACATTTTTTAGCACCTGCTATGTGTTATCCAATTTTCTGAAATAAAAAACAGCTCTAAGACCTCGACTAACAGTCATGCACAGTTTCAAACTTACCATAGTGCCAAAGCTTCATGCCCTGGACTAGGCCATTATCTGTCTTCTGGTGGACAAACAGACTTGGTTAAATAGAATGACAGAAGTGCATCTTAACCAAAACATGTTTTTCAACAACAGTAATATTTAATATTCAGTGTAAAAATAAAGGAAAGGTGCTAAGTACATTTTGTAAATTGAATGGAAGTTGATAAAATTGCACTAAAATAGAGAGGAGTATAAAAAATTCATATTAATGCACACTAAGGCAAAAATCTTTAATAAAATATTAGTAAAAAAATCTAACAGTACATTAAATGAATATATGCTCCAACCATATGTGCTTGTTTGAGGAATATAAAGCTACTGAAAAATGAAGAGTTGGATTCATATAACTGATTATAGGAATAGATTAAAAAAGAAACACAATTACTATCTGAAATTATGATATGTGTATATTTATATATGTAAAAAGAAATTGATTAAAATTAAATTCATAGATATTGGTTTCACCTATTTAAAAATGAGCAATAAAACATTGAGAACAAAGCCAGAAACTTTCATACTGAAGTCAGAACTAAGAAGAATTATGCCCACCATTTTCAAACCAACAAAATGATTAAGTTAGTGTTATTTATTAACATTTGTTTCAGAATGCAAAATTAAGAAAGATAAAACAACCCCAAATATAAGAATGGCTGAAGGGAGTAAAATTTAGCTATGAAGTAAATTATTAGGGAGATGGTTCAGAGAGGAAGAACACTTATGGTATAAACAAAAGGATCTGAGTTCAAATCTCCAGTATGAATAGAAAAGCACATGTGGTCATACCATGCTGAACTTCTTGAACCCTGCCTCAGGATGAGGAAGTGCATGTACACTAATAAAAAAAATCTTGCTTTAAGTAATTGTTTGCTTTAATTAATTTGGTTATGGTGATTTTGGTTGGTGGTTTTTCTCCTCCCATCTTTGGGGTTACCAGTCTCTGTGCCCCAGAGGTAGGGTTTAAGAACTTCAGCATTGGATGTGAGAAAGACAAGACTGATACAGTTCAAGAGTAGGGGACTTTCCAAATGGGTGATTTTGTAAGCAAAATAGGTATGCTTATAGGAGCAGAACATAAGCACAACAAGTTAGTCATACGCAGGTTCCAGAAACAAAGACATAGGTGCAAGGTGTTCATAGCAAGGTAGTCATAATAACAGGCGCTCATAGCAAGGTAGTTATAGAATCTTTTAAAGCAAAGAAGGGCTGCAAGATAATTATAAACAACTTTTTGAAACAAAGACGTGATTATCATTCCTGGAACAGATAGAGCAGAACCATCTGTAATTAAGGCTGCAGGTGGGGCATAGCCCAATCCTTAGAAAACAGGGGTTTAATAATAAATATGAATGAACCTAGGTTATGTATATAGAGAGATATGATACATTTACTATCCATTTACCAAAATTTTTAGTATTTACCAAAAATACCATTACTAAAACACTATATATTTGTATAGCTTTACTAAAAGATGGCTTTTATGCTTAAAATGGAGGAAGGTTGGTTCTTCAAAACAAGCAGATCCTGGGTGTTTGCTGGGCGACCAGCCTAGCTGATGTAATGAGTTTCAGGTTCAGCAGGAGAAAATATGCCTCACAAAGTGGGATGGAGCCATCAGATATCTTCCTTAACTTCTGTATGCAGGCACCCACGCACACACTCTTCCCCACAAGCACTATACATATTATGATATTATGTACACAATATATATGTAGCACATAAAATTTTTAGATGCTGAAAGTCATGCATGTAGCTGGACATGAAGACATGCACTTTTAATTCCAGCTCTCAAGACACAAAGGCAGGTATATCTCTGTTAAGTTGGAAGTTGTCCTGGTGTACATAGCAAATTCCAGACCAGCCAGAGATACGTTGTTCATCATGAAAACAAGACAATCCCCCAGTCTTACATCTAGAAATGTAACAAAGATGAAAAAGAAATCATTTAAAAAAAAAGCAAAACACATATTATAGCACAAACCAGTAAAATTCAATAGCTTTCATGCATTGAAACAAAAGTCAGATAGAACATAAAAATGTAAGAAAGACATCATTCACGTGATTTAAAAAGGCAATATCTATGTGTAAATTTAACCATTAGTATATTGGCTACTTTTCTATTGTGGTGATAAATGCCATGGCTAAGAACAATTTATGGAAGAAAGAGTTTTTTATTGGCTTAAGGTAACAGAGGACCAAGAGTTCATCATGATGGGAAGCATGGAGACAAGCTGCATGTACAGCTACTGAAGAAGGATGCTGAGAGCTCCTAGATCCAACCATACACAAAACGTAGAGAGTGAACTGGAGTTCGAGCAAGGCAGTGGCATTCTTCCTCCTGCAAGAGTTCACCACCAACTGGGTACCAAGTGTTTAAACATCTGAGCCTAAAGCGGATGCTTCTCATTCAAACCACAACAGTTTCCTTTTCTTTTATTCTCTCTCCTTTTCTTTATCCACCCCCACCCACTTTCATTCTTTTACAACAAGGTTTCACTCTGTAGCCCGGGTTGATGTTGAACTCACGGCATTTTTCCTGCTTCTGCCTCCAAGTGCTGGATTAGATAGACATAAGCCACTATGCCTGGTAACAATTAGTTTTCTAATAAGAACACTTTGGCTAGACCCCAAAGCACGGTTAAACAAAAGAAAGTCAAGATATGATTTAGACTCAATAAGCTATAGAGATGCAAATTTTTTTCTGCATTCACCTTGATATGTGATGTGAATTCTGTGCTATTTTAAAATAAAGGTGCATGAATGCGGCATATACCTGCTCATATTCACAAGCAGCAAAGGACGAAGAATATGCCATGAATTAAAAGAAAATGGTTACCCCTGGGGAACGGGTTTTGTAACTTCTTTTCATGGATTCATTGGAACTAAGCAAATGATTTATATGATTTTAAAACAAAATTAAGCTTCAAAGGGGCAATTACTACTAACAAAAAAATAAAGCAAAAACAGGTGAACTTCATTGTATCTTGTGTCAGAGTCACAAAAGGAAAAAGAAATGGAAGTGTTTGCAATGTAACTGTTTCACTCCTGGTGTGAGATACCCCAGGACCAAAGAGCCATTCTCCCAGGCAGCAGGAGAACTTTTGAAAGGAAGTTCTCAGTTCACAATGACAGTGTTGCTATTCTGAGATATGGTAAGCACTGAGAAATCATGTAATTGAACAATTATGTGAGTTTCACCTATTCTATGAAAAAGGACTCCTCAGAAATAAATGACCTATTTTTTTTTCAATAAGCAAATTTAGGGGAAAAGAGAGGAGTTTAAAGATTACAATAAAATTGAAATATTACCAAACAGTTCTAATACACGGATTAGTAGCTTGCCACTTGGGTTATGTTTGGTTAATTCATAATTTACATTTACAGAGAAGACAGACTCTTTGTTTCCTGCTGAAATTGCTAAACAACTTCTCAATGATGAACCAGAGGTCCCTGCTGAGGGCTCCCCAGGGAGACTAAGTCCCAGAAAGCTCCAGAGACGGTTCTGCAGTCTCCTTTTTTCCACAGTGGTTGGCTCCTGCCTCCACGCTTGGCCCTGTAGGATCTCCAACACTGTGGCAACTGCCCCACTGTATTCACCAGACAGGGCCCCTCTCCACACCTCCTATGCAGATGTGCAGTTCAGGACTGGTCCTCTAAAGAGTCACGTCCTCCATCCCTGACCATCTCAGTTGAGTTCTTTGCTTAATAGCTCAGTCTTTTGTAAATCCTATTGGATTAAAATCACCTGAAGATTTGGGAGTAAGTTCAGCCAGTACATACATAGATAGACAGACAGACAGATAGGCAGGCAGGCAGACAGACAGGCAGCACCAGATAGGTATGTGATTGGGCTATGTGATCTCAACTCAGCATTCAACATCCAAGGGCGACAGCCAGGAGTAAATCAGGGGCTGTGGCTTTGTCCTGAGGTGATATAGGGGGATCGCGTGCCTTAGGAGATCACAGTAAATACATAAACTTCTGACCAGTTTATTTGTGTCACCATTTTTTAACATTTATTTTGGTGTGTGTGTGCATGTGTGTGTGTGAATATGGGCTTTTGCGGAGGTGAGAGAACAGCTTGCAGGAATTGGTTCTCTCCTTCCACCTCACGGATTCCAGGAATCAAAGTCAGGTGATCAGGCTTTGAGGGATCCTCTTTACTGGCTGAAGCACCCAACAGGCCCCTATTTGAGGTACATTTCTACTTTTCTAGATGTCTAGATGTCTGTGCTTTTTTTTTCCCCAGATATCTCTGAGAATGTTCCCAGATTACTTGTTTAATCATTGACAAACAATAGTGGCTTGAAGAAGTCACTGGATGTCAGGCATTGACATAATTTGATTGGCTGTTGACACTAATTTGATTGGCATCCCATTAGTGCAAGGGCAGGAAACAAATATTATCTGCATAGGCCCCACAACAGTATATTTCTAGTCTTTACTCCTCTAAGATTTGGAATTTGAACTGTTTCCATGGTTACAAAGATGACTTGCTGAGTCAGAGAGCAGAATAAACACGGTGTGGGGCAATGGCTTTTGTCCGGGGCCACAGGGGCTGGGATGGTATTTGTAAACTCTACCTTAGGCTGAGAAGCCTATTCACACTAAGGTGCTGTGAACACATGGGTCTCCCAATCCTATTTATATCCCCATTGTCACATAAATGTCTTCAGTTTGTCATTGCTCAAAAGATAAGGGTCTTCATCATATAAAGCCCTGACTACCTTTACCAGTAACACGTCTCCTTCCAAGACAGCGGATCCCTGGCTTAGCACGCTCTTCCACACTCTCTCTTCTTTGATTAACAAACTCTGCATTTCTCCCTAGAGCCACCCACTTATCACTTCCCTACTTAGTCTGGATTGCTCCTATCAGAATTTATATTCCAACCCAAATCCTCCCTGGCATTGATACTGTTACATTGATTGTTTATCTGCCTTTCTCCCTTGCTGGGCTGAAAGGTCTTTAATGGCAAAACTATGGTATGTGGTGTTTATTTTTATAATCCCTGGGACCCAAAGCACAAAAGACACATGCATACGGGCACACGCATGTGCGCACAAGCACACATACACATACATTCGAAATAAATGAAACGGCACATGAAATAGTCTTGCTCTGAAAGTGTGTGCTACAGGGACTGGGGAGATTGTTCAGTGTATAAAATGCAAGTACGAGGACCTGAGTTTGGATCTTCAGAACCCTACTGTGGAAAAAGGAAAAGGTCCATGGGAGTGGCTGACAGTTTGAAATCCCAGACTGAGGAGAGGAAAAGAGAAGGATTCCTGGATCAATGGATATTGTTAGAACAACTGAATCTGGGAGCTGAAGACCCTTTCTGAATGAGCAAGGTGGAACCTGAACAAGGAAGACTACCGACACATCCGGGTGCACCCATACAGGTGTATTGGCATGCTCACCTGTGTATGTATGTGTATGTTACTGACATGTACACACGAACAAGCATGAGTGGAAAACACACATTCGTGCATAAAAATGCAAAAACCATAACTCAAAGCTGAACTTTACAGACCTGCCTTATTGTTGAAAGAAAAACAAGCCAGAGATGGGAAAAGCAGAGAAATGGAAGCATACGAAATGGAAGACAAGACATGAGCCTCAGGTTGTTTATAAGGACAGCTGACCTGGTTTCTTCAATGTGACAAAGGTAAGAAAGACAGGGATAAGGCAGGGAGTCTGAGAATAAGACAGGCAAGCATGAACAATAAGCAAATGGAATGTGCAAACCAATTATATAGGCGTTTTAAAATGAATTGGGAGATCTTGCTATGCAGAGGGCAGTAGATGATATTGTTATTAATGTTTACTGGGGATAAAAGTGGTGTTTTGGTTACAGCTTAATAAAATGGCCTTATTAAAGGGCAAACAATGTGGCACATTTTATTTAAGCTACTGCAGCATCATTTTAAAGACAGAAAATTTTGCAGCTAAAGAACAAATAAGGCATGGTTGGATGTGTGGCGCGAGAAAACTAAAGCCATTGCTCTTTGTCCCTCTTTGCTAGCACAAAGTTCCTAGAATTTCCTCATTGGTCAGGGTGGACTTAGTTAGTCATGGAAGCATCTTTCAGGCACGCATGTGTTTATGCTAATGAGGCACTCCAGGAGGATCCTCCCTGAGCTGAAGGCCAAAAGCTGAACCCAGGAGAGCCAATTGTGTGATCAGAAAGGAGAACTCCAAGTTTCACCCTCAGACCTCCAGGAAGCGAGGAGGATGGAAGTTGTTTCTTTGCCAACGACCCAAGGATTTAGTCTTTCGTGTCTCTTTATAAGCTGTAATAAAATGTCAAAGATCTGGAGAAGCAGCTCAGGTGGTGACGTGGTTGCCTAGCATGCACAGAGCCCTGGGTTCTGTCTCCAGTACTGCATATACTGAGTATGATGGTACATGCATGGAATTCCAAGTCTTGGAGGATAGATGTAGGGAAATTAAGAGTTCATGGATGACCATGCTGTATAGTGAGTTAGAGGCTAGCCTGGGCTACATGAGAACCTTTTCTATATATTAAATATATATAGAATATATAATATATTTATAGCATAAAATATATATTTAATATAGGTATTTAAGTATATATTATACATAAACAAATAAATAACACATAAAATAGCTGCTATAAGTCACTTTCTCTAGTTCTATGGGTCTTATTCAATCTATGGGAAGGGACAAGTACAGCATGGGAACACCTGAATTTGATGACAGCAAAAAAGACATGCAAGAACCCTTCTGTGTCTATCATCTGGAGGGAGAGAAATCTTGTAGGACCGGGACTTTGACTTTTTGAGTCTGAGCTTACTTGAGGCATTTGATGTCAGGATGGAATTGGATTGTAGGATTTCCAGATGGTGTCCGAAAAGTAGGTAAGTATTGTTGTTGGAAAGCAATACAGGGTAATTACAGCTAAAGGTGGACAATTGTTGAATTGGGTTGGAATTCATTAAACTGTCTTATTTTGTTAGGATCTCTCTAAACACTCCTATTAGAAAACATTAAGAACATGAAATACTCTTTCAGATCAATTTGTCCATTCAAAGAAAATACTTGCAATCTCTAAGCATCCTTATGAGAGATGCAGTGATACTGAATTACAAAACTAAATTTGCATGTGCTGTTATAATTTGAATATTTTCACAAGCATTTAGGGGGTACTTGTATGCCTTCTTTGCCAACAGTCATTCGCGGGTATTTTATGAAGGGAAGTAAAAACAGTTGTCCACAACAGGACTTATATAAGAAGGTTTATGCCATCTTTTTTCTAATAACAAAGATATAAAAATAAGCAAACCTAATATTTATCCACATAAAAATAAATAGGGAGTTTGTTGTGTGATGGAATATTTCCTAGCAATAAAAAAAAGAACAAACTGCCACTACATGGAGCAACATAAAGGAGTTTCAAAAACACCATGTTGAATGAAAGAAGCCAGACACAAAAGAAAACATGCTTTATGATGTTGGCGAGATTGATCTGTAGGTATAGATATAAAAATAATGGTTGCTATGGGAAGAAGAATAGGATGGTAGGAGAAAATGTTACAGGCAGGCAGAAATGTATTAACTTGACTAGGTTATTTACACAGCAATGCGTTTGTTAAAATTCACATTCTTGGACTAGAGAGATGGCTCAGTTGCTGACAGGACTCGCTGTATGACCATGGAAACCAGACTCTGGATCAGCAGCCATGTTACAAGTCCGGTATCTGGCAAACCTGAGTAACTCCATTTCTGTCAGGATCAGATACCTGCTTATCACTTGTTCATACACACCCTGCACTCATACACACATGTAGATGCACACTCTCTCACACACATGAATAAATAAAATACACCTTCAAACAATAAAACTGCCACACCCTCCAACACTATGTTTAAAATCTGTGTATTTCACTGTGTCTAATTGTATTTGGGGGATGGTAACTCAGGACTGCATGGTCAGAGGTGAAGTCTGAGACATCCAGTGGGCTGTCACTTTCAGGCAGAGAGGCACACCTTCCCCATGTCTGTCCAGGTAGGAGCCTGTCACTCATGCCAGTGTAACACCCTTCACTGAGGTATCTCTGCTTAACAGCTGACGTCCTCTGAAATCTGAGCTTTTCTTTGCTGCAGTCGCCTGCAGAATTCACAGCATGACACCATGGAAACGGCACCGGCTTTCTGCTTGGGTACCAGGGACCTTGCCACTGCCACCCTCCTCGGATACAGAAGCAGGAATATTAGCTCTAAGTGGGCTGCACTGGATGGTAAGAAACACAAGGGAGAGGCGTACATCACTTCTCAGCTCAAAAAAAAAAAAAAACCCCAAAAAACAACAATCCGTATCCTAGGGAGTTCAAGGTTTTCTGCTCTCCCATCTCACCTGCTGGGTTTCTCTGAGAACTTAGCTGATCACAGAGAAGGAAGGGCTAACTGGAAAGCAATGTTTTGTACATTTTGAATTTGCTCTTGATTTTGATGTAGAAGTACTGGTATATGGTGAATTCATGGGACCTGTTTATTCTTTGATAAAATGTGCTACTCTTTCCCAGACCAGAGGATTGTGGTCCTTATTTGGCTAGTAAGAACATAAGCTTGCAGGTACTAAGGGGCTTGGGAAAGGCTGGTGAGTGGGAGATAGTGGTGTGCAGGCTGGACCCCTCTGACCTCACCATATGAATGCCTCCTGTCTGTCTTCACACTGCAGCACCATCTCATCTGCCTTCAGCAGCAGCTGACAACAGCTCCTGCTGGATGGCAGCAGGCGAACACTCCCGCCACCCTTGGGGCGGGTACTTCTGAGATGTCACATCTGCCCAGCCGGATAAAGCTTGTGCTGCAGCCTGACATAGCCAGCTTGCCATCTGGTGCCCTTCATCGGCTGCCTTCCTTTCTTCCGCTTCCGCATTCTGTCTTCCACCAGCATGTCCTTCACATGTGGAGTAAACTCTTGGACATCAAGTGATGTGGGATTCCCCTCTGCATGCTGTGAATATCATTGGTTAATAAAGGAACTGCTTTGGGCCTATAGCAGAGCTATAGGGGAACAGAGCTAGCAGGGGAAAACTAGACTGAATGCTGGGAGAAAGGAGGTGGAGTCAGGGAGGAGCCATGGAGCTGCTGCCTGAGACAGATGCTGGGAACTTTAGCCAGTTAAGCCACAGCCACATGGCAATACATCGATTACTAGAAATGGGCTAAATTAAGAAATAAGTGTTAGCCAATAAGAAGCTAGAGGTAATGGGTCAAGCAGTGATTTAAATAATATAGTTTCTGAGTGTTTGGGGGGGGGCTGGGCAGCTGGGAACCAAAAAGGGGCCTCCTCTAACAATCAAGTAACCGAGTAAGCCTGATTGTGAGAAATTCAAACTAAGACAAGATGCAAACCTCAGCAGGTGGTTGATGTTGCAACCTAGTCTCCTACCATTCTATTTATTATAGGTTAAACTGACTGAATTTGTGATGATTGACCACGTCTTAATCTATTTTAATCTATCAAAATGTCCACTCAATTATAGCAGATGCATGTGTGCATGGAAAGCCACACAAAGAAGTGCATGAAAATTGCATAAACACACAGGGTATATGTATCTGTCCATGATATGAAATATCATGCACTTTTTATAATGTGAAGGAACCGACTGCTTGATATTCTCAAAAGCAAAGTCTTTGTTTAGCCACTCATAAAGTCCCTCCAGTAACGGGATCACCCACTTGTTAAAAAAATTCAGGTTCTCTAGAGTAAAACAGATTTCCTATAATTTTCTTGCTTCAGCTTTTTCTTCTGGCTCATTCTCTGTTCCCTTTGTTGTTTCCATATTGCTTAATCACTTAGAACTAACTAATAAAGAATGGCATGCTATTTTACATAGCAAGCCTTTGCCTTCCCCCACTGGCAAAGGCTCTTTTATCATTTTCTCTTACAAAAGGTTAACACCATTCCTAGGAGACAGGCCAATCCCACTCCAAAAGGATCTAAATTTGATTGCATCCATATAGACCCTATTTTCAAATAAAGTCACCTTCCTAGGCATGAGGGTTTAGTATTTGAACATAGCTATCTCGAGTAGAGAATATTCATTCTACAAAAAAGATGGGACCAGGTCAATGAGAGGGCTCAGTGAGTAGGAACAATTAATTGCCGAACAAGCCTGAGGACCCGAACCTGGAACCTAGTACCGGCGTGAAAAGCTAGGCCTATGTGTGTCTGTCACCTCAGGATTGGGGGAAAAGAACAGGCAGCTCCTGAGAGGGCTAACGAACCTAACTGTAATGGGCACTACGTGTTCAGTGAGAGGCTCTGTCCTAAAAGTAATAAAGGAGAGAATGGAGAGAGAGAGAAGGAAAACATCATCAGTATGCACCACACATATATCACACATATAAAACACACTCACACAAACACAGAGAGAGAGAGAGAGAGAAAGAGAGAGAGAGAGAAAGACAGAGAGAGACAGAGACAGAGAGACAAAGACAGAGACAGAGAGAGATAACATCAAATAAATGCATGATAGAGATTTTACCAAGTGACTGATTCTTGGCAGATACCATCCAGCCTGCAGGCTTGAGCAAACTGTGTGTGACTCCTGAACAGTGTGGGCTTAGTGATGTTGTAACCTCTATAAGAAGGAATCTAGGAAAGGGTCAGGTATCAAGAACAGATTTGAATGTTCGGTTTCAGACATAGTTTGAGAGGCCTCAGAACCTTCGGTTGTCAGAGTAGAATTTTACAAATGGGATTGGAGGTTTGGGGGTAGAGTTTGGGCATGGAGCACAGAGGAGGAAAATGGCAAAAGAAGGCAGAGTGTCTCAGTGCATCTGAGGAACATAGAGCGAACAGCACAAACTTGGTGTTCTCAGGCTTCCCCTGGCTAGATGAATGTAAGAGCGACTTAGCTTCATATTGGGAGATGCTTTCACTTAGAGACTATTATAGCAGGTTAAAAACTCCCAATCAAAAGACTCCAGATTTGAGGGTCTTGAACACGAGAATAATGCACAAGTGGAAAATTCCACATAAGACTTCATGCAGATGGCCTTCCCTTCATGTAGGTATGCTTACAATGTTGTATAAAATCACTTCGTGGCTGTGCGTGTCAGATGTTCACAAAACATAAGTGAACTTCCAATCCTGATAGACTGTATACATTATAGACGTTTACGTGCATTCGAGCGTTTCAACATCAAAAAACAATCCAGACTTTGGAAATTCTGGTTGTGAGTATTTTGGATGAGGGTTATTCAATCTGAGTATGCACTCAACTTCAGTTCTTATGGTAATTCTGGGAATAGATAAAGGAACTTCTTCTTGGCTCCTTGGCTTACAAAGGAGAAAGCAGCAGAGAAGCCCAGAGCTCCAAGTTACAATGATGTTTATTTTGTGAATCCGACACCTCTCAGAAGATCCTTGGTTCAGGCTCCCCTTTACCATACTTACTTCCTTTCCACTGGTGCCTCTCACTCAACAGCCGAGCACTTGTCTCAGGTAGGTGAGCCATTTTTCTCAGTCCCAAAGATCACGCATTTTAGGAAGTAGACATCCATGAAAGTACATGGGTTGAAAAGATTCTCTCTTTTCAACATTGTATGATCTTATTTTTCCAGAGGAAAGGAAGAACATATCTCTGAACTTGCTACACTTAGTTTAAAATAATTTTTCTTTCTTTTTTCTTTCTTTCTTTCTTTCTTTCTTTCTTTCTTTCTTTCTTTTTTTTTTTTTTTTTGGTTTTTTTGAGACAGGGTTTCTCTGTAGCTTTGGAGCCTGCCCTGGAACTAGCTCTTGTAGATCAGACTGGCCTCTGCCTCCCCAAGTGCTGGGATTAAAGGTGTGTACCACCACCACCCAGCTTTATGAGTGCTTTGCACGTACACCATTTGCATGCCTGGTGCCTGCATCAGATGTCCTGGCACTAGAATTACAAATAGTTACTAGCCCTTGGGTGTTCTAGGAGTTGATCCCAGATCCTCTGGAAGGGTGAGAACTGCTCCTAACCACTGAGCCACCCCCTCAGGCCCTGATTGGCCTAGATTTTTAAGTCCTATATGGAAGGAAGAAAATGGCTGCCAATGCCCATTCACAGTTCTTACACATTAAAGTATAATTTCAGATATCACCTATACAATGCTGACCAAAATAAAATAAATTAGAATATTGGACATTTCTCCAGACTTTTAAGGGGTAGAAGAACATTAGGCTTACATTTATAAGCCCTAAATATTATTAATTATAACAATAAAAATGACAGTAGGATTGTTTAATCAATTTCTAGGATTAGATACATTTAATTTAGTGCATTGTTAGCACAATAGCTATTCCATAGATATTGCGTTATTTGCATTTATTTATTTATTTATTCATTTATTACATGTATGTGTTTGCTCATACATGTGTCGTGACACATATATGGACATCAGAGGACAACTTGTAAGAGGTAGTCATTTGCTTTCACCATGTAAGGTCCAGGGATCAAATTCTGGTCCTTAGGCTTTGCAGCAGGTACATTTACCTACTTAGCCATCTTACTAGACACACAATACCTCTTTAAGAAAAGTGGGCTAAGAAATTTCGAAGTTAAATGAATTTACTCATTGGAGAATCTGTCACGTCTTTTGATATATGAGCATATCAAGTACTCAACCCTTTACAAGAGATATTACATGCATGAATATTCACTATACTCACTTAAACACAAATAAAATGAGCATTCGCCTAATATTGAGACTCTATAGAATTCAGTGCTTTTGAGTTTCCCTCTATGTCTGGTTTCTGTTTTTTACCTTAATAACAACCATATTGTTCTTCAATAAGTGGTTAAGTTTCATTTACTACAGTGTAAACTGTGTGTAGCCAATAAGTCTTTGTTGTGACTTAACTGTGTATCAGGACTCTGTTCTAGGTCCCAGGTTTCTGGAGATGGGAAGGACAACAAATTAGCCCATCTAGGAACACCCCGTCTAAAGCAGAGCCTTCAGCTCCCTCTTCTTATTGGACTTTCAAGCACTGCAATTCTTTCTCTTATTGAATTTGCTTGAGTTTTTATTTTCACAGCACTTTGCCTAGCACAGAGAGATGAAAGTTGGTAAGACGAGTTCATTGATTTTGTAAATTGAAACAAAGCACAGGAAGATGGCTCCAAAAAAATTACCATTTTTTTTTGGAAAAGGATGGTTCAAAAATTACCATGCACTACCCCTGAACGGGCACAACAGTAACAGGTTCAGCTACAGCAACAATGCAAGTACAGAATCGAAATATCTGGGTTCCATTTTGTCTGTTCAATATCGTTCATACTATCACATATTCTTTAACACGTTCATTAGGTTTAATCCCTTCCTATGGATTCAGTCTAAGGCAAGGTTGGCCAGTATAGGGTTGCACACTGCACTTTTATTGTATCAGAGAACTCTTCTTTTGGATAGGGAAATGGGAGAGCCGAAGCAACTCTCTGGGAAGAAGAGGTAGAAAGAGTGAGAACAGACACAAGCTGACAAGTATGGAATTGTCCCACAGCGCACATATCACATAGCACTTCAGTTTATCATTGTGTCCCTGCCTTATTTCCAGTACCGTTGTGATTAGGGAATATGTTTAACTCCTTTATGCATCATTCAAGCACAGGAGACATCAAGCAGTTGTTACTACAAAGTCTCAGAAAGGCTAAGCATTGACTACCCAGGAACTAGAAAGGCATAGATGAGTGAGTCCCCTGCCATCTCCACCCTGTGGCCTGGCGTCTTCTGCTTCCTTTGCTTCTTTCTCTTTCATTCTGCTGGTGGCCTCATGAGCCACACCAAGCCTTGCCTTTGTGGACCTTCTATTTTCATCCTCTGCCAGTTTTTGGTTCCCTCTGAATCTAATCACTAGCACTGTATCCACACTAGCTACCAAATAATTCAGCCAAGCCCCTCGTAGGGAAAGATCTACTCCAACTAAGCCAAAACCACATCCTACATCTAACATAAAAGCAGGGTTGTGACTCTTTCTCAAGTCAGAATGAGTAGTAGGACTTTGTGATATAAAAAAGTGTGTGTGTCACGGGAGGGAGGTAGTGGTGTATACACAAGTGCTGTAGCCATTAGGCTAAAATCTAGAATATGAGAGCCACTCATTAGTGTGAGGTTTGAAACAACAGAAGAGTCTCTGCTACAATGAAACATCCATTTCCAGCTCAAACTCTCACTAAGCGAGGCTGCCACCCCCTCCCCTGCCCTCTACACAGCCCCTTCTCCCTACACACACCATCTGAATAGAGTCTCGTTGCTGGCACCTGGATGCTACTTTCTCTACTTTATGGTTTATGACAAGTCTGCAATAAAAGCCACAGGGACTTGGGCTCTGTGACATCTGTCTGTAATTTCTCCGGTCTTCTTAGGAGGTTAAGATTGGGAGTTGTCAGTCGAACTGAAGCAGGGTAACGCTTAAGAGCGATACTCTGAAGACAGGCATCCGTCAGAGTGTTCAGCCTGGCTGGCAGCACGGAGAACAAGTCTCCTGTTCATGGAATCCTGCCAAACCCACCTCTGTCCCCGTGGTGTCTTCTCCCAGTGGCACCAATGCTTGCTTAGTGCCAGACTATTACACAATTGTTTTATAGATGGCTGGGTACTTTCCTAGCTGTTCTTTATCTATGGTTAAAAGCCAGGAAGTCCCACCCTTGCCTTGAAGCCTTCTCCACACTACCTGATGCATCATCTAGGTGACTTTGGAGCTGTGCGCAGGCAGTTGTACATTGGAGTCAGAAGAACTTGAATTCAGAATGCATGTCCTACACTCATCACAGGATCCCAGACAACACTGAACATCCGTTTTGTACCTGTGGGGACAATAATCATGTCCAGACAAAATAATTTGTGATATAATGGAATCATTGGAAATGAGCCAACTGCCTCCCAGGGGCTGGTCATATAAATCACGGCACAGCTACAGCTTCAGCGCGGCCACTTCCCGTTTCTAATGCATGCTTTGCAGCGGAGGGAGCTCTGCTATGCTACTCTCTCTCCCTTCCCTGCATGTTCCCTTATCTTCCATAAGCAGGAAGGACGATTGTTGCCACTGAAGAGGTTGGGAATGAGAAGTCAGACATAGTGAGTCAGTCTTCACTTTTATTTTAGGAATGGGTAACCCATGGGGGTCCTTATGTCCTAAGGGGTCAGAATATGCCTGTCCACTGTTGCCTGGGGCTTAGAAAGAAAACTTGCCCAATTTTAGGGTTAGATGTTAAGAAATCTACAAATCTCTAACTTAATCAGAGACACAAGGTCACATTTATATCTCATATAATTCAGAGCTAATGTAAGAATGTAGGATCTTCTTCACAGGCTGATAAACTGCAATGGAATAGTTCCATACAAGTTGAAAATAATTTGGTAAATATTTTTGGCGCACAATAATAAAATGATATCTGTAGGATAGGGGAGAAATCACAAAATAGAAAATAGGTTCACATTCTGTTCTTGCTTAAAATATAAAAATTTGTGGATATTCACTATGATTTTAATAGAAATACATCTGCATGGCTGCATGAACTCAGTAATGATTCTTCTATTGGAGAGATAAGAAAATAGATATTTTAAAATATTGTTTTAATAATGTTCTAAAGTAAAAATCTATTTCTATTTTATTGTTAAAAATCCCTCAATTTATTTAGTTATCAATGCTAAAAATTACTTTCACAATTCTCAAAAATAATGGGTTGGGTATGTAGGTCAGTGGTAGAGTAGCTGTAGAGTAACCTAGTAACTGTAAGGTCCTGGGTTCAATCTCAGCATTAAAATAATTGTCAAAACTACAAATTGCACATAATTCCCTTTCTGTGAGTTTGGTACTTAGACTGTTTATTCAAGTCAGAAGTAATTATCAGTTTGGCTGGAGACCATCTGGTGGTACAGGTTTTAAATGGAAAAGTTTCTACAAACTGTAAGTCCCTCTGAGTTTTGGGATACTAAAGATAAACTAAACAAGCGACTTCAAAATGCTTCATGCTCAGTATGCCTTATATGAAAAGAGAGAAGTCGGGCAGTGGTACAGGTCTTTAATCCCAGCACTTGGAAGGCAGAGGCAGGTGGATCTCATTGAGTTCAAGGTCAGCCTGGTTTACAAAGGGAGCCTCCAGGACAGCTGGGATCACTGCACAGAGAAACCCTGTCCCACCCTGCTCCCCCTCCCCCAAAGAAAAGGAAAGAAAAAAAAGGAGGGTGGAATGACTAACACACAGATGACGTGGCAGTGTAGAATCATCCAGACGGAAAGGACTTAAGGATTGCTAGGGCCTAGTGACCCATCATCAAGCCAGGCACTACAATCAGGCATGGCTGCTTTCTGGCTATTAGTTGCATTACTTCTTGTTGTTGTTGTTATCCATTGCGTCCTCTCCTCCATTGTGTGAGCCCTGACACATTTGCCAGCAAAGATGACACCATGTGCGTATGTCTTCTCTCTTTCAGCCATCCATTTTACATAAGAAGAAGAGAGATATGTAGAGGTCAGTGATGTACAGAGTAACCTAGCCTAGGCCAGAGCCTGACTCTCAATCTTGAGCTGAGCCCAGAACACTTACCGAGTCTCATCCATGAGGAATCACTGCCCCTGTGTGACTTCTTGTGACAAGGCCGGAGAGGGCAGCCACCTGCCTTTACCGGGTTTACTGTCTGCTAGTGTTCCTCTGATGTGTGGCAGAAGAAAACAAAATCACAAAGTACAAGAAAGAAAATTACTAAATTACTAAGTTATAAAGAAGGAAAAGGAAGAATGACCAGATCTGTGAGTAGAAACACTGAGAAACATCGGATTAAACTTGATATGCCAATAAAACAAGCATTACAAGTGTCAACTTAAATGTAACGAGTGCACCCCATCGACTGAGAAAAATTAGCCAATGATAAAGAAAGAAAGTCTATATTGTCTTCAAATCATTTCTAACCAAAACATTTACATACAGTCCTTTGGCGAAAATTATATTCAGCCGTTAACTTCTCCCACCCGTCCCCCTATTTGAGATAGTATCTCTCTGGGTAGCTATGGCTGGCCTGGAACTTACTACATAGACCAGACTAACCTGGAATTGTGATTGTCTCTGTTTTGGGAGTACCAGGAATTCAGGCACTCACCACCGTGACCAGTTCCTCTGGTCCTCTTTTTACTTGCTATTTTGAGATAGGACATCACTAAGTTGCCCAGACTGACCTTGAGCTCACTTTGTACCCAGGCAAGCCTTGAGTTTGCTGTCCTCCTGCCTCAGGCTCCAGAGTAGCTGGTATTTTAAGTAGCCTTTCTTTATTGATGGTTTAGAATTATTCTTTCTGAATTCCAAAGGGAGAGCTGAAACAGATTCAACTGAAATACCCTTTAGTACAGGCTAAATCAGGAGCTGAATCAGGAGCTCCAATAAAGCAATGTGCAGAACAAAGGAAATTGTCTTGAAACAAAACAAAGACTTTTGCCTTGTTTTGGGTTTGGGTCTCACTGTGTTTCCCTAGATGGCCTGGAACTTGTTATGTAGGCTAAGCTGGTCTCAAACACTCAGCGGTCAGTCTGCCTACCTTAGATACTAATTTTAGTCATATTAATCACATAAATTCATGTTATACACATGCATAAACTTATTCGAGACGCTGTCTGATTTAAGGCAAAACTGCTTCTCAGCAAACCCACAATATGTTGAATTACATTTAACACACTTCCTACCCAACAGCCTAGCTGGTCAGCACAGAAGGCTGTGGGAGCTAAACTCTTTCATCTTTGAAGTTGTGACTGCCTGGGGATTGTAGCTTGCGGAAAAAGACAGTGTCATTGCTGCATGTTGCTTGCCAAGGACAAGATCCTAATTCAAAAATGGACATTAAATTGTCACCAAATGTGGATGGCTTTCGCATCAATAGTCGCAAAAACCTGTGACGATCCCTTCTGTCAGGGGCCCTCTCTCAGTCACCTCACGCCATGCCAGTCATTACCACAGTCTCTGTCCGAGTCTGAACTCCTTCGCCTCCATGATCTCACTTGGTCTCCCTCAAATCCTATGGAGTAGATCGTAGCCTTCACATTTTATAAACAACAACCACAAACTTAAAAAAAAATTGCAGTTAAGTTTTTATTTCCTGGCTAGGCAGTCATCTCGGTAGTTTGTGTGTATTATCTGGCTTATGGACCCATTAGTGTGCACAAGCCATTGAGCTCCTTGGCCATGCAGCATGTTCAGGGTCAGAGGGTAAAGTCATCTGGTTGAAGGGAAAATTGGATATAAAGGCATAGCACTGGGGCCATGGTGGATAAGCACATGGTGCCTGTCCACTAATACTGTACTTCAAAATTGTATGGGATGGGAAACGGAGAGATGGCTCAATGGCTAAAAGTACACACAACCCTTGCAGAGGCCAGGAATTCGATTCTCACCACCGCCATTGGACAGCTCACAATCAACTATAACGCCAATTCCAAGGGATCCAATACTTTCTTCTGGCTTCTGTGGGCACTTACACTCATATGAACACACACCCCCCCTCGCCACACACACACTCTACATACACAGACATATCCACATAACTAAAAATAAAAGAAATCTTTATGAAATTGTACTGAAGCACTAAAACTTGGAAACAGATAACAAGATCTCTCTGCGGTCAAGGAATGGAAAGACACATGGACATTGGGCACATGGCAGGTATTTTGGATCACAGCTTAAAGAACAGAGGAGAAGGTGAAATTCAGATTGCTCCTGAAAGCAGCGTAGGTAAACCTTGCGATTCAGTGAACTTAGGACAATCCCTTTAAAGTTACCAGGAAGGGCAGAAGACATAAATGTCTGCTCCATTGTCTAACTGTACAGTGGGGCTGTTATAGCTCACACATGGACAAACTTCCTCAGGTAGGAAAGTCCAGCTCTCAGGGATCACCCAGTAAGCTGGGAAAGAAGCAGTTTGGGAATTGCCTAAGCACCTGAGATCTCCATCACTCACTCAGAACTTAAAATGTTCATCTTGTGTAACGGATCAAGAGAGCCTGGCTCATACAGAGCAGTGTTCGATGGTGTTCCTTCCCAGAAAAAGCCATGACTTTGCTTTGGTGCTGGCTCAGGTGACTTCTGAAACTGGGAAGTTGTTCATCATGCATCATTTTACTGCACCATAATGTTATTATTTGTCGACACAAAAACGCAGCTCTCACATCAAAGGGGAAAATCCATGGTTTATTCTGGAAACAAATATAACTGACCAGGACCTAGGAACACAGATTAAGATTACTGCAATTCTATGTCCTCATGAGGTAACAGCTCTATGAGGTTTTACAATAGTGGAACAAAGAAAAATCATGTATCGGGATCCTTTTCAAGAACGTTAGTGAACAGATCAGGTAGGCATGCCACAGACAAGTGGGGAAATTTCATCTGCAGTTCTCAGATGCTTGCGGATGGCACCCTTACCCTTTTGTTTAGTGGAAATAAGGGGTCTATTTTCTACCTAATGGTCACAAAGAATATTAGCTCACATATGTAGGAAGGCAATGACTAGGTAGGGAGAGGGTTAAATATGTCTGAAATCATTTGACTCAGAATTTGGAATGTTCGATCTCCACATTGCTGAAGTTCTGATCCATTGATCAGTCTTGCAGCAGGGTTCATTGTCAGCAGCAGGTTTTTTTTTTTCCAGGAACTTCACTTGTACACTAAAGGCAAGACTTGAAGGTGTCTGTGGTTCTGATCCTTGAGAACTGAATGACAGGTTCTTGGATATCAAGGTAGATGGTTGAAATTATTTCCTGCCACCATTGGGTAGGTTTCTAAGCCAATATGATCATTGTCTTTATTTAAAAAACAGAAACAAAAACAAAAAGTCTCTGGACACAGAAACATTGCTAAGGGGAATGCCTTGGAGGCTTATAGCATTTCCACAAATAGTACACTTAGAAAAGAAAGGTAAAAGTAGAAAGGAGAATTAAAACTCAAAGCAATACAGGGTGTAGAGTCTGCAATCTGATAGGGTGGCTGCAACAGCATTGTCAAACACGGTGGCTTAAAAAGTGCTCTCTGGTGTTTCTGGTGTCTTAGTAGTCTAGAAACAAATGGATATGTCTGGATCCTGGGCTGTGAACACAATTCTAGTGCCAGCCTTTTTCAGGACTCCTGGTGCTACGCGGTGCTATGGTGTTCCTTGGCCTGCAGGTGGGTTGTTTTCACCCTAACCTTTGCCCCTCATTCTTTTCCTGTGTCAAAATTTCTGTTTTTAGAAGAACACTAGTCATAGTGGAGTAGAGACCCATCCTCCTCCGATTGGATATGACCTCAGAGTAAACAATTTCATCTGCAATGGTCCAATTTTTGAGACTTTTTCTTTGGACCTTTGGGTTAGGGCTTCAGCATAGATTTAGGGGAATATAATTCAACCCATAGCATTTGGTGTGGGTGGAGAATAAAAACTATTGGGCTATATGGATAAATGAGTTGGATTTTGGTGACTTGAGCCTCAGACTCAGGCGTGGGTTTGTCCCTGAACACACTGACTGCTTCTTCATGGAACTGCAGTGTCTCTGGAGCTTGTGCAAAAACCAAATTCTCGAACACAACATATTCCTTGTAGGGTACCATAAGATGTCATTGTTTTCTTCCATAAAGTCATTTGGGAATAATCAGACTTACCAATAGACAAGAACTTTAAGATATATTTGCTAGTTTTCATCTATGCTAATTCTTCTTTGCTTTTATTGATCAATAAATTAGAGATATAGAAGAATGCATACAATTAAAAATTCAGTAACTGATTTCTTATCCTTTATTAATGAGGACAGACTTACTTTTGGAAGAATAAATAACTCAGCACTTGTTTGAGTTACTTATCATTATTTAAAACATTGTTTTGGGACTGGGGATGGGGTTGAAAGCTTACTGCTTAAGGACATGTTAAGCTTATAGACACAGTTAAGGGTTCAGTCCCTAACACAAAGGTGTGCATAGACAGATGCATATAGTTATGAATATTCTTGTTACTGCAGAATTTCTAGTAATACTCTACTATGGATAGCTTGTAGCATGGGGGCCTGCTTGTTGTGGTTTCTGTCCTGCCCAGTTCTCACAGCTGGTCAATCCCAAAGAAAATACACAGAGGTCTACATTAATCATAAACTTATTGGCCCATTAGCTCAGGCTTTGTATTAGGTCTTATAACTTATATTAACCCATTATTCTTATCTATGTTAGCCACATGGCTCAGTACCTTTTCTGAAAGAGCAGGTCATATCCTGCTTCTTCGGTGATCTGGGCAGGACTCAGGAGAAAGCTTCCTTCTTCCCAGAATACTCCTGTTCTCATTTCCCCGCCTCTACTTCTTGTCTGGTTTCCTGCCTATATTTCCTGCCTGGCTACCAGCCAGTCAGCATTTATTTAAAATATAAATGGCAGAATATAGAATTGTCCCACACCAATAGCTGACGCTTTAGAGGGACTGAAAATATACATGTTGAGGTGAGAATGTAAAAACTTATTTATAAAGCAGCTTCAAAAGATAATTTTAATTTACAGATCAGTTCTACAGAGTAATAATAAAAGAGAGAGTCATTATTGAAAACAACATAAATTCTAAATAAATAAAATAGATCAGTATTATAATAGAAGATCATAACAGAAATGTCATCTCAGTATTAATAAATAATAAACTAAAGGAATAAAATTTTATTATCTGGTCATATTTTTAAAGATTAAAAATTGCCTGATATTGGCAATTCATATGAAAAAAACCATGTGGGAAGATTTGCCAATATGCTTTAAATCTTCAACATGTGTGCTCTTTGATCCAGTCATTGGAACTACTCTGAAGAAGTCAATAAGGATTATGTGATAATATACTTAATACTAGGGGAAATAGAAACAAAATAATAGTTAATATTTAGTGAATTCTGCTCTAGCTACTATAATAAGAGCTTTGCATGTATTAACCGGCTTAGTTCCTAAATACCTTGACATGAGTACTTCTATCATTATTTATTACTATTTGCCATGGATATTACCATTCTATAGCCTTGAAAACTGTTTCATAGAGAAGTCAAGCAATTTAACTAATTTCCTTGGAGATTATGAAAGGAAGTTCATTGTACCATTGTTGATAATAACAAAAATACGTCCATCACCTATCAGATTAGGTGGGTAATTAAATATGGGTACATTTACAATCTACTAGAAGGAATTAAACCTACAAGAAAAGAGGCATGGGAAAATAATCACGATTTGCTGTCAAACAGAGAAAAACAGCCATAAGCATTGTGTATGCGTCCTTGGAGATTAACTCCAGGATGCTCCCTAGATATCAAAATCCAAGGATGCCCAAGTCCCTTCTACAGAACATCATGATGTTTGCTTAAAACCCAAAGGCATCCTCCCATGTACTTGAAATCATCCCATCTCCTGATACATAACACAATGTAAATGCCACACAGAGGCTTACAATGTATTATTTATGAAGGAATGACAAGAAAAACATCTAGATGCGCTCAGTGTAGATCCACATTTTTTCCTAGTTAGCCATAGTAAGCTAAAGTCTTAGCTAAAGTCTTCTCTGTGCATAGCACTAGGAATTCTCTGTTCAAAGAAACAATCTTTTGTCTCAAACACAGGGAGGTTTTCTTCACCTGCAAAGGCATTATCAGTAAACAGTCCAGATACTGAAACACACCTTTAAAATGCCAACCAGTCAACATTTCATCGTTTTATTGTTTTTCTTCAAAAGATCATGGATTTCCATGTTTCTTTGATATACCACCTGTAAAGATTCGAACCTTAAGTACTTTACTTTTTATTAAAATAAATTTTTTTATTTATTTTACATACCGAGCACAGTTTCCCCTCCCTCGTTTCCTCCCAGTCCCCCACCCCCACCCCAAAGCATGACACAGAAAGTTGAGGCAGGATTGAGCTCTTCTTGCCTCAAGGCTGGGCCAGGAAATCTAACATGGGAAACAGGTTCTCAAAGGACAGCTAATTGACAGAGAAGGTACTTTATTTCTAACATAACTTTCCTTTATTCTTAAGAATTTATACATGTGTACAATGAAATATCACATCATCCCCATTTCTTTCCTCCATCTCTCCCCAACATATCCCCCAAATTTAGTGTCTTTTATCCTATTTTAACCCCACTAAGTCCAATTAGTGCTGCCCATATATGTGTGGCCATGGTGCATCCACTAGAGTACGGGGAGCCTCCCAGGGGGAATACCTCCAAAAAGAATGAGTCCCCACCTCCAGCAACCATTGACTGTCAATAGCTTCATGGGTAAGGGTGGGGCCAGAGAGCAGCCACAAATGCTGTGGAATTGATACGTGTGAGAGCCATGTCATGTCCAGAACCCCTCCTCATCGCAGGCTCTGACCTTTATATCTCCCTCCCCTTCGGAAGTGTTCCCTGAGCACACAGCATAGTGGCAAGTATGCTCCCCCCCACACCCGTCTAACCTTCTTTGTCACGTTCCCTCATTTCTTTCTTCCTCCCTCCTCTTCTCCCTCCCTCCTTTTCTCTATCCCCCCTCCTTCCTTGTCTTCTCTCCTTTCCCTTTTCTTTAAATCCTTTGCTGAGGCTCTTAAATGTGGCTGTATAAAATAGGGCCCAGGTATTCAAACACCCCTCCAGCACACTGAGACGTTGCTATCAGGCTGCTAACTTGTATTTCAAACTCCCCTGAAGTTCTCTGGTGTCTGAATTCCACAGGCAGATTATTCTAATTGCCTCTCTCCTGCTCTCTGGATGGCTGGGTCACCTCCACCCACTGCTTTGCCTCCCGCTTACATCAAGCTCTGGCCTTTCAAAATTGCTGCTTCTAATGTGCTACCAAAATAGGGAATCAGAAAACGAAGCTTGTAACAATAGCTTCTGAAAGAAGAGCTAAGCTTCCTAAGTGGTTTTCTTGCAAGTAGATCTTGGGGACAAATGCATTTATTTGGTGTATTGGGGGGGGGGGGGGTATGAATTGGGAGCAAGCCTACTGGATCAGTAAGACCCAGTCAGTTTCGTTTCTCTTTTCTCCTTCCTTCCTTCCTTCCTTCCTTCCTTCCTTCCTTCCTTCCTTCCTTCCTTCCTTCCTTCCTTCTTTCCTTTCTTCATTCCTTCATCTGTCCAGCTATGAGTTCTAACGGCAGCTGCATCCTACCAATATATATTTTAAATACACTACATTTCTTGTACACCTACTATACGCCAGACACTACAAGTTTTATTCAACATGGAGTTTTGGCTGCCATAGTGCATTCAGCAGAATACATGACACCTCATCTCCCACTCAAAAGTGTGAAATGAAAAACCTGAATCCTGCTTGTCACTGAGCACATCTCCCTCTAAGGCTGGGACAAAAGGGCAGGGCAGTGTTTGCTGATTCTCGGAACACAAATGCTAACAAATGTATCTTGTTAGTCTGCTGTCAGGAGCAAGATAGTATCAGGAAGGCTGTGTGTCTGAAGACACTAGAATAATTCCCTTCTAATAAGTTTCCATTTTACAGAGAAGCTGAGATGCTGCCAGGAGTGGCGCTCCTAAGGAGTGGGCTCCAAGCACTGGAATGCGGGATTAGATGTGTGTGCATTTCTGAGGAAGGCCAAGGCCAGTGAGCCCCGCCCATATGGGCACCTGGGCTTTAAAGCAGCCCAGGGACACTAGCAACCTAGTGTAGGCTTCTATTATCTTTTAATATGCCCAGAAATGTGTTGTTAATGGGCCTTCTCTCCCCATCCCAAATCTTCCTCGTAAGTGGGAAAGAAGGGTTTTCCTGGACATATTCAGGGTCAATTTTTGGAAGTCAGAGGTACAGGCAGTGTTACATTGGGCTTTCTCAAAAATTCTGCATTCCTCCAGTACCCATTCCAGAACAGAACCCAGAAGGGAATTTCCTAAGGTGTCGTAGCTCTGGCAGAAACTACGTTATGAGTTTAATAGTCAAATATACATCAATTCCTTGGATAATACCAAACTCAGACTCCACTCTTCCCTGTGCTGGTGTCTTCTTTCATAACAGGAGGACAGCCTTGCCATACCCGTCCTCCTTTGTACTGAAAAATGTTCTACTTTTTACTGATTCCAAACTATATTTAAACTCTAAATTCTTTTCTCTACCCCCCAGGGATCGCCATGCTGGCTCCTCCGAATAACAGCTAATGAAATAAAGAGAAGTCGTGTGATTTCTTTTTTCCAACAAAGAAATACCATTTCAGCTTGCAAACTAATTCCATTTGTGATTTAGAGGGCCTGGGCACCTTCCTCGAGAACCTCCCTGGGGAAAGGATGGATGGCCATCGCAATATTGCATGAAAATTAGTATCAGGCCACAAATTATTGGACCCCATTAGGAATTTCTTTTAGGTAAATTAAGGTTATATATCACAATCTTCCAAGAGCCTTGGATGTTTTGAATCCTCCAAATTAAGAGAGCATTTAAGATTTCCTGTAATCTAATACTGGAAATGATTAAAATACAGGGCATGGTTCTTGCAAACCTGGCTTCCTCTGAGCAGTAGCCGCATTTTAAGAAAGAAAGAAAAAGAAAAGAAACTAAAGGAGGAGGATTTTACAACTTTTGGTAAAGCCCTGTAGTATTGTGGTTAGCATATAATACACACTGAGTATGCTAACCATTCTGGTCATCAGATCACCAGAAAATGTAGGAGATGGGTACTGTCTGGTATTTGTGTGTGTATGTGTGTGTGTATGTACAATATGTGTATTTGTGTCTATTCCTGCATGTGTGCACATGCTTGCATGGATGTGTATTCACCAACACATGTTTGTATATATATTTGCCTGTGTGCATACCTGGTTATTGTGTGTGTGTGTGTGTGTGTGTGTGTGTGTGTGGTGTTCCTGAATGTGCATTTCAAGCCCTACAAGGCGGTTTATATTTCCTGAAGGCACACATATCTGTATTTATGCTCCATATCTTTATTTATTCAGTAATCAGATTTAAGCTGAATTTTATTGTGTTTTCTACATCCTTTAAGCAGCAAGTCGATATTAAACCCCAGCTCTAGCATATAGCATTGTTTCTGCAGTATTACAGAAATGTATACATCACTGTCCAGCACTACCACTTCCATATTTTACGTTGTATCGTAAGTTTATAAACGTTTTAGCCATGTCTGAGTGGAAAGACCGCGTTCTCCAGCAAATGCCTACCTTGGGGAGGGTCTTACATTCTCTTCAAAGCTTCCCTTCAGAGTCATTTCTGCTCTGTCCCTCTCTATCTCCTGGCATGCTCCAGCTCACATGACCATAGGTTGAGAGTCCAAGCTTCATATTCTAAATAAGAGAGGGTTCCTGTCGCTGTTTGCCCCTCAAGTGATTATGCACAGGGTGGAGAGAGTGTAGTAGAGTGGCTCTCGCGCTGTCCTTTGCCCCTTTCTCACAGTCTAACTACCCGAAAAGCCCATCTCTCCTGTCAACCTTTCCCAGACCTCCTAGATGACGTCACCTAAGAGCTTTGGGCTGGACGGAAGAGACCGGGTTCCACTTCTAGAGCTGCTACTGTCAGTCAAGGCCAAAGTAACTGGGGGGCTGCTAGCAGCTGTATGAGAGCTCAGCTCTACATATGTTACCTAGTTCCTCTTTCCAAGCCTGTGATGCTGATACAGTTGTTTTCTGATATCTGCAGAGGAGTGGTGCCGGGACCTCCGTGCACAGCGAATTCTGCCAATACCTCAGTCCTCTGGGTAGTGCAAACTGAGAGAGTGTGGCAACATATCCCTGCAATCCTAGTGCTAGTGGGTGGAGCTGGGTGCATCCTGAAGTTTCACTGGCCAGCCAGTCTAGACTGCCAAAACCATGAACTCCATGTTCAGCGAGAGACCTTATCTCAAAGGGTAAGATGGAGGTTTATGGAAGAATATTTCCAAGTGTTAGAACACAGGCTTGCACCTTTAGGCCTCATCTCATAGTCAGGCCACACCTCCCTGCAGTTCTCTCTAGGACAGAGGATTCAGAGGTTGTCTGTGCTATGACTTGACAGCTCTCAATTTATGGTACCTGGCTCCTCCAGGCTCTTTGCCACCTTTGTTATGTAGAACTAAATCGCTTGATTTAAAACTTACCACCACCTCTAAAGGGTTATGAAGAATCAGGCCTTTCATTCCTTCAGGGTGATGGCTCCAAACACTCCTTGGGGACATTTTTTCAGGGAGGTGTTCTGAAGAATGCTCCCAAAGAGGCTTCTCTACCCGCTGCTTCCAAGGTCTCTCTCTCTCTCTCTCTCTCTCTCTCTCTCTCTCTCTCTCTCTTATCCTCACTCTTTATGAGTTTCCTTTTCTGATTTTAAAAGACATTGTCTCTTTCTCTTTACCCCCCCCCCCCATAATGATTAGCTTTCCATGTGTTGTACTGTTTCTGTCTAATGCTTCCCTTCCAACTTTGAGGCTTGATCATGGCTTCGAGGCCATTCATTCTAACGAACCTTTCTTGTGGAAGTAATTACAAATTGCATGTCAGCTTCCTTTCTGGATTTAACTGCCATTAATAACATGAACATCAACCTCTGGCCTCTACAAGTGTACACAAGGGTGAGCACACTAACAAACACTTGTGCATTCACATGAACATATATACACACAGATCTCTCTCTCACACACACACGCGCACACAAATGACATAATGTTTGTATAGAACCTGTGCGTATCTTCCAAGATAAATCAAACCACCTCTTGATTATTAAAATACCTAATGCAATGTCAGTGCTCCATAAAATACATGCTTTATTGCATTGCTGGGTAACAATGGCAAGGAAATGCCAGTGTGTGTTTAGTAAAGACACAGTCTTTTTCTTATTCTTTTCTCAAATGCATTCAATCCAAAGTGAATCGCATTTGCAGATCCTAACCACAGGAGCACAAGTGGAAGACTTCACGACTGTTCGTGCTTTGCCAGAGTAAGAAGTGGGGGTTCCTAGAAGTGATCTGACCCATAGTGGAACCGAGATTTGAACCTCATCCCCTGTGTTGCCAATCCAGGGTGTCCAGGGTGGGTTAACTACTAGCCTCAGGTTCTTTGTTGGATGGGTTTCTCCATGTCCTTCTAGCTACACTCATTTGTGGTGGTTTCTATCTCTCTCTAGTCTGCACATTGGGTTTCCAAGAGGAAGCCCAAACCCTACCACTGTTGGCAATCAGGGATCCATATTGGGTTTCGGCAGCAGATCTCACAGTGGCTGCCACTGCACTCTCAAACTTTAGAAATTAGTCCAAGCCATAAACTAAATGGGGCCTTCAAAGAAATTATTCTCCATTCCCAATGGCAAAACTGCTAGTGAGGTTCTATTTTTGTTATTTTCAATGGTTTTTTTTTCTTAAAGTTTACTAGTATTTTATTTGCATGGGGGTGGCATCTGTGCAGGCCACAGCATGCACAGGAGGTCGGAAGATGGCTTTGTGGAGACGGTTGTCTCCTCCCACCTGTGCTGAGTTCCAGGGGCGGACCCCGGCTTGTCAGGATTGCAGAGCAGGCAGCTCTACCTAAAGAGTCCTCTCACAGGGCCCTTGGTCCTTAATTTATACCAATGGACTTAAAATGTAGGCCGCCTTCCAGAAATGTTACTTTTCTAAAAAGTCGATTTTGCAGACTTGTGTAGTGTATCCGTATATTGCTAAAATGAAACTTTTACACATTGCTGGCTTAGATATGGCTCATTCCCCTAAAGACTGACATGGTGAAGGCTTTTTTTAAAAAGTGGATTTTATAAACAAAATCAGAGACAATTTAGGAAGGGAGACTTCATTGGAAGAAGCAGGACTTCAGGACTGGAGAGGTCCCTGGAGCCTCAGCCTCTGTCCTCCGTTCCCTAGTCACCAGGAAGTGACTTTCTTCCACCAGGCACTTCGGTCATGGCGTACTGATTTTCCACAGGCCAGCTAACCAAGTGTGGGCTGAAATATCTGAAATCACGAACATAATACAACTTCCTTCTTTTTAAGAAGTAATTTATGGTCACAATTACATAAGGCTAATACAGAGATTGATTAAAACCAACATCTGGAAATAAGTGGCTTTGTCTTTGGGTGGTCAGGACTTAAAACCCTTTGGTTGTTTCTGTCACTGGAAATACATAGCACAGTTCTTTATTGATTCATTGGGAATTAAACATTATGTACCCCAATCCCACTCACCTCCCTGTCCCTCCATATCTGCTCTCCTGCAGTGTTCCCCCCAAAGAAACTCTCCTGCAGTGAATTAAAAATAAAACAGACAAACAAAAAGTATGCTGTCTCTCTGCCTTTCCCATCTCTCTAACACCTCTTCATTTGCAGCATTGGGAACTCCAGTGTGCGGCACAGTTCACTCTTGTCCAATCAGCCCCACCCACAAATGCTCACTGCAATGTGTCACTGGTCTGATTCAAAGCCTCTGGCCTCTAGTACATCACGGGACCCTCATCTAAACTCCTCTTGGAAATCCTATTGCTGCCCTGAGTCCTGGAGATCTTTCATCTATCACTCTGCAGGATCAGTCCCTTCATGCCCTCCAGCAGGTCATAGATGGGGTAAATGTGAGGATGGGCCAACCCAAGGCTCAAGACGGGGGTCTGGGTAGTAGCTGAGTTGGTCAGTTTAGGCCACTGGGACTGCGCCCTCCTCAGGTGAGATGTAGAGTCAGCTCTCCTAGATCCATGGCGTCTGGGCCAGCTCTCCCACACCTGTGGGGGGCACCTCTCTTGAGTGAAGGGAGGGCAGCTCTTGCAGATCTCCCTTGAGGGTCAGGGTCAGTTCTCTCATGCCGCAGTGCCTAGCGAGAGGCAAGGCTGGTGAAGAACAGGGCCAGCTTACCATAGCCCTTGGATTTCAACACACATTCCTATGACCCCATGTGGTAACAAGGCCATGGATATCAACACAGATCTCAGTTGCAGCAGGAACACAGACCCAGACATGGCCCTGAGTAGCAGCTCTGGCCCAGACATCACATGGCCTGGGTGGCAGCTGGCAGCACAAGCCACCCAGATCAGTATGGCTCTGGTAGTGGGTGGCACGGCCCTAGAACACCAACATGGCTATGTGGCTTGTGGTGGTAACATGGGCCACAGACATCCCCAGCTGTGATAGAACTATGGAACCAGACATGGTCCTCTGTAGCAGACTGCCCTGGATGTCACCATTGCACCTTGGAGAAGTATAGGCCACTCAGATTTATATGGCCCCAGATGCAGCATGACCCTCAGATCGCCACCTGACTTCAGGTGAAGCCCAGATCCCAAGTGCTTACATGGCCTTTGATGGTAACACGAGCCAGAGACATCAACCCAGACCCTGACTGCCATAGGACCACAAACCCAGACATGGTCCTCCACAGCAGCCCGGCTCCGGACATCACCATAGCCTTGGGTGGCAGCCCAGGCCACTCAGATCAGCGCAGCCCTGGCAGCAGCATGGTTCAAGGACACCAGCATGGAATCAGGTGACTGACCAGTGTCCGGGCTTTCACATGACCTTCAGTGGTTACTGAAGTCAGGAACATCCATCAGTACAGACCCTGGCTGCTGTACGACTATGGGCCCAGACATGGCGCTTGACAGAGGCTCAGGCCTGAATGTCATCCTAGCCCCAGGTGACAGCACAGGCCAATCAGATAAGCATGACCCTCTCAACAGCACAGCCACGAACACTGACATGGGCATAGGTGGCAACGCAGACCCAGGACAACCTTGTGATCTTTGGTAGCAACATGCATCGTGAATGTCAAGACAGACCCGGCTGGAGTAGCCCTGTGGATCCTGACCTGGCTCTTGGCAGCAGCCTGGGTTTGGACATCACCCTGGCTCTGAGTAAGAAGCAGGCCACCCACACCAGCCCGTCCCTCACTGCCTTCACTTCTTCAGCTCTGCCTCTTTCCACAGCACAGGGACTGGTCTGTTTCTCGTTCTCTCCCATTTCTCTGCTTTATATTTGCTCATCCTAATGGGACCTCCTGCCCAGCACCTTGTGCCGCTAGGTGAGCCTGTGAATATCTGCAATCAACCCGGACGGTGAAGATCCAGGAGACCCATGGGTGCCTTTCACCCACCTGGGCCAAGTGGCACCATTGTATCTGTTTTGTTTTTTTTTTTTTTTTAATGAATTTCCATGAGTTCTGTGAACACAGTAAAGAGCAATAAACTAAGAAATAAATGAAGAACAAGCCACATCTTATCTTATGAAAAAAAAAAAATCCTTCTGCTTTCAACTGAGGGCAGAACCAGGGTGGGGAGTGAAGGAAAGATTCCTCAGAGACGGATCTAAGAGGCACTGGTTCCCAGCAGGCTTAGCGGTGATTAAGACATTCTTTCTAGGGTTGTCCATGACTTCCCTCCAGGGTGGCCCTAAAAGAAAGCCATTGATTCTGTACCTCCTTTTAATTATGCACTACAATTCCACAATCTTTTTTTTTTCACAGAGTTCTGAAAGCCAAAAAATTGAAAGTTGAACACCGGAATCTCTTTACAAAAGCCACTGGACTGGAAGCCTTACCTTTTACCTCAGGTGGTATGCTAATATGCTCCTGCAGAAGTAGCAAGGCTGGACTGACATCAACAATGAGCAGCTTGTCTAAAATACAGGTGATTATGATTTTCAAAATGTGCAGCTCCAGCCCTCAGCTTGAAACGCCTGGGTGTGCAGTGACCTGCGCCTAACTCAAGAATCCATGCTCCTTAAATCTCACAAGAGGCTTGTGAAGTTTCGCTACTCAGATTTATCCCTGAACCGCTCTCCCCCCTTGATGGCTCAGCTAAAGTTCTCTCTCATAACCCAAAGCACTTCGGATTTCTCTAAAGAGTACACAGAGCAATCTTGGGACAAAGTGAGTAGGGACAGTCTCTGAAAAAGATTAAAAATTGTGAGACAAATTAAGAATAATTGACAGATGAATACACTGTTTCCCCCTTTACCTAGAAAACAGCTATGGTGTTTGTCTGGTTATAGCTTTGTCTGTTTATACATTATGTGGCTTTCTTATAAGAAAGTTCGTATTTTTTTTTTTTGTTGGCTCAAGTTTCGCTCATTTTTTTGGTGGCTAGAGCACACATGGGGCCTGATTGTATAGGGCATACTGTTATAGATAGGTACCCTAACCTTGGTAAGCATTCCAGCTGTGATTGTACTCACTAAGATGCCAGGAAGCACATCAGGAAGAGAAATTGCTCAGGCATCCTGATGTGGGCAGATGAGCCTCTTCTAGCCAATATTTATTTTCTGACTTTCAACATGGATAGTGTGAGAGAATGACACTGGTGGGGTTATCAGTGGAGGAGAGGCTGTTTGAGGAGACGTAGGCAAATCATCACCTTGCAGCTTCCTCCTATTAGATCACAAACTTATCTGGACTCTTTCAGTCCAGATGCCACGGGCCTGGCTCCCCCCACACCTTAGCAACTGACTTCTTTGTCATAAGCAAAGAGACAGTTTAAAGTATGAAACCAGCCAGGAGGACCATTCCTTCAGATGGACGTTTACACTCTGATTCCCGCACTACGCACTCGGTGATTTGATTTCTTAGGAATTGTGCTCCGGATAAACAGATTCCGAAAAGGCTAATGTGGAAAACAAATGGCTCTTGTCCATTGCTTTTCTTCAGGTTTGTTACTGTCTTTTTTTCTTCCCTCCTTTCTTTTCTTCCATCCATCTATCCATCCATCCATCCTTTCTTCTTCCATTCCTTCTTTTCTTTCTTCTCTCCTTTCTTTCTCCTTCCCTCTCTTTTCCTCCCTCCCTCCCTCCCTCCCTTCCGTCCTTCATTTCTTACTTTCTTTTGATATGGGTATCCATATCAAAAAAAGACCAGGGTAACCTTGAATGACTAATCAGCCTCCTTCTAGTGCTGGCTTACAAGCATGTACTACCAGTTTAAATGCCTGGTTTATACAGTGATGGGGATGGAATCTAGGGCTTTGTGCACCTAGGCAACTAAGGTGTGTTCCCATCTCTAGAATGATCTCGAAAGAGAAACAGAAGAAACCCTGGCACCAAGAGCTGAATGTTGCAAGGAGGGCTGCTTGTTGGTTCCCAGCTGCTTAGCCCTGAAATAATCACACAGAAACTCTATTAAGAAATCACTGCTTGGCCCATTAGCTCTAGTTTCTTATTTGCTAACTCTTACATATTAATTTAACCCATCTCCATTAATGTATGTATTGCCACATGGCAGTGGCTTACTGGCAAAGTTTCAATGTCTGCCTTCAGTGGGGCAACATGGTTTCTCTCTTACTATGCCCTTCTTTCTCCTAGCATTCAGTTTAGTTTTCCCCACCTACCTAACTTTTGCCCTGCTATTGATCCGAAGCAGTTTCTTTATTCATTAATGGTAATCACAGCACCCAGAGGGAAATCACACATCAGCTGGAAGTTGGGTGCTCTAAATTGCCTGCACAAACTCTAAGAACAGTTTCACTTACATTCAAAAGGGAGATGATTGGATTTGCCCTGCTCATGTGAGGAGTAAGTTTGGTCATGTAGGTACAGACTTGACGTTAGTTCACAGAGCTCAGCATAGTAGCTCATACTTGTAATGTCAACACTGGGGAAAGCTGAGGCAGGAGGATCCCTACATGTGTCATGATGTCTGCTCTACGAGGTGGATACAGGACCAGAAGGGCTGCAGAGAAAGATTCTGTCTTAAAAACAACAACAAAACAAAGTGTCAGACATATTAAGAATTCCATATCATAAATTATAATTTTGCCATTCCCCATAACATCTCAGCTTACCTACCCCTCCCCATCTCTTCCTGAGCTTTTTAGATTAAAGAAACAAACCACAGTTTCAGGCTCACCTTTGCAGGCGAGCTGTGCTCTCTTTCCGCTACTCTGGCAGGAAGCCTCACAATTAAAAACTAAGCTAAAATGTCACTCTTCAGGTTTTTATATTAACCAGCCCACAATTTTTTTTTTATCTGCCTTTGCCTTTCAGAAAGCCTGCAGCTGACGGCAGGGAAGGCGGACGGCAGCAGCCTTTAGATGTCCTGAATTCTTGAATTTTCTGCCTCTTATTAAAATTCCATCTCACCCATCGCCTGATCCCACAGGCCCCTGCTGCAGCTTCTACAGAGCTAAGCCCGTTCAGGTTTGATTCATTTATTCATCAAACATTTAATCTCCTATATACCAGGCACTGCACCAGGGTCTGCACCTGCTGGGTGCATAAGGAATGTTTCTATTTATGGAGAGCTCAGTTTAAGGGTAGTAGATACATATATGTGCACATATCACATGTACAGTCACATGTACATGTATACATATGCAAACACAAATGGGCATACGTATAGACATATACACTAAAATGGGTACACACATGCATATACACACACTTGAGCATACATATACATATATACACACACATTCATACAACATGTTTATATACACATAGACACACATACACACATATTGCACACATATATCTACAATACAGGAATTCATATATATATACATGCATGGCACATACACACACATACACATACACACACTCATACAAACACACACATACACTTATACACACACATACATTTTATGAATCTAGTGAAAAAAATACCATGAGCAAGGCTTATCACAAAGCAGATAGGAGATGAGAGGTAGCCCCATAGGGTATGGGAGAAGCAACAAGAAAGAAAGTTCCTGAAAGAAGACACCCTGCTGCTTAGCTCAAAGGAGCAAGTTTCCAAAAGCCTCTTACTTTTTCTGACCTTGCTGCCCTCCACTGTATGTTCTTTCCCTCTGTCTCCTTCTGTCTCTGTCTCTCTTTCTCGGTCTCTGACTCTGTTTCTGTTTGTGTGCCTGCCTTTTCTTTCTGTCTGTCTTCTCCCTCTCCTTCTCCCTCTCTCTCTCTTCCTCTTCTTTCTCTGTCTCCTCTCTGTGTGTGTCTCCTCTCTGTCTCTCTCTGTTTCTTTCATTCTCTCTCTCTCTCTCTCTCTTTTTTCTCTGTTGCCTTTGTGTCTCTTTCTGCCTCACTCTCTGTTTCTGTCTCTCTCTCTCTCTTTCTCTCTGTTTCCCCATCTCTGTCTCTCTGCTTGTCTGTCTCTCTCTCCCTCTCTCTGTTTCTCTAATGCTTACCTTCTTTTCTGCACTTACTCACTACTGTACTTCTACTGTCTTACAACATCTGGGCTGAATTTCATTGTCTCCAAAATTCCCATTGACATCTTAACACTTACTGCCTCGGAGGAGGGCTGTTTTAAGGAGGAAAACTAAAAGCTGGTCTCATGGGAGTCCTGATCTAATACCTCACCATGTTTTTGAAGAAATTAGGATATAGACATGAAAAGATGATTGTGTGATCACATAGGGCAAAGGTGCCATCTCTGCATCAAGGACAAGGAACTTAAGCCTTTTATGTCTGAACCTGGGGTTCTTATGCCGCGGTGGTGAGTAAATTTTCTGTAGTCTAAGCCACCAGTTTCTGTAATTTGTCATGACATCTTTAGCAAACTGATGCAAAACTCAAATTTTACTTGTTGAATAAATGAATGACGATGGCATTGCAAATGGAAACCCAACATTCCTTTCTTTGTGACTAAACCATAGAGCCCCGGGAGTCTGCCAGCTTATTAACTGGCACACAGCGAAAGCTCAATAGAAACAAGCGGGTTTGCTAATTAGCATTAACTCATCTCCAAAGAACAGAAAGAACAGAATGGATGTTTTGTTTTGTTTGTAAAGGTAGAAAAGTTTTGTTCGACTTGACTCCCATGATTTGACTGTGACAATTAAGGTGTAAGAAGGCAAGAAAACGAACATTTCCTAATCACCTCTCAGTGGTCCCAGGGCTTTCCGACGATTACTGAGTGTGATGCTTGTAATTTATGAAGCAGGCGAACAGGTGCTAACGTGTCTTTTTCGCAAATGGTGGAAGGGAGACTGGAAGAACCAGGCGGCTTGTCTAGGGTCCTACACCTTACTGTATTTCATCTCTGAACATCAGCATTTGTACAGAGCTTCCCTTTTCTGAAATATTTGGAGTCAGCTAGCTCTCTGACTCTCCTCCCCAATTCTGTGAAGAGCTAAGTGATTTCCTCGTCATCATGTTTGCATGATTAGTTTACAGTTAACAATTTCGGGTCTGTTGTAGGAAACAGAAGCTACACAGAGAAGCATAAAGCTTTTGAGACACCTCAGAAATGATTGACAAGAATGCAGTTGGCCTTCCATAGTCTATTGAAATCAATAACATGGAAAAATATCAAACAGGTGTAGAGTTGTCTCTTGACAATTTTACCTAGACACTACAGTATAATAGCCATTTATATAGCATTTCTAGTCTTCTCTTTAAGTAATTAGAGAGTGGGATTTGATAGTGAATGCCTATAATATCAGCACTCATGGGGCAGAGGCAGGAGGACCACAGGTTTGAGGCAATCTTGGACAGCATAGCAAGGGTCACTCAACTAGACACACAAACATACCAAAGGTTGGGGATGCTGCTCAGTGGGGGGAGTGCGTGGCTAAGGCTCAATTTCCAGAACTGCTATGTAAATAAATTGTACAAGAAGATGTGCATGGTTTATATGCAAATGCTGTATATAACTCTTCACATAAGGGTCTGGATAATCTGTAGATTCAGATGTCTTTGAGAATCCGGAAATAAATATCCCCATAGACACCAAAAGATGACAACATATCTGTATGATACATAGATAAAATAAATGAAAATATATAAGGACGTTTGAATGGTAAGCAATGAAAACATCCATTCATAAGGCATGATTATACCTGCTGTGGGAGATGATGTCTACACCTTGCATTGGCAAGATCCATTGTGGCTTCATGTATGTTCTGCCAAAGGAGCTTAGATAAAACCATGACTTCCCAGCAGAGAGCTGCCTTGTCTAGGAATACTTGCTTCTCCCCCTGACACCGCTTGACAACCCCCACCCTTTCATCTCTCCAGTGGAGGAGGTTGCCATCCTCCAATGTTCCTCATTGATCCTCAACTCTGGACGGCATGCCTGAAGTCCTACTGCCTTCCATCTTAAGAGCTCTAACCTGCATAACCTTTCCCACGTATCTTAGTAAGTTTCTAAAACTTAAGAATTATGTCTCAATCTTGTCTAAGTTTCCCTGATATTATACTCAAGGCAACAGTAACAGTAAGATAAATTTCACACACAACACCCACCGTGGTATATCTATTTACCTCTACATCCTTCATAATAATAACTTTGGTTCTGCCCCTACACACGCTATTAGAAAAGTGTTTCTTCCTGAGAGAGAGAGACTCTTCTACTAAAAATGCCTCCTGGTGGAAGTTTGGCTTACACACAATGTCTAATTGTGGATTTCTATTTACATCAAAGATGTCCAAATGAAATCACTTTTTACATCACAAGTATGGAGTAGAGTATGTTGGAAAGTGGTCACGATGATGTAATCCTTACTTCATCTCTTCAGACCCACTGTCCTGGATTTGACTCTCTCACTGAGAACATCAGTTACTTTACCTGAAAACTAGATGATTTCATAACCTCTGACTTTCCTACTGGGACAGATAATAAGAAAGCTTGACCTACACCTAGATCCAACAAGAGGATCCAGAACCAACCGGCTACTTGTACAGCCATATTGTCTCTGACAATCATAGCCAGCAATACCGTATTGTATTTCCTAAATGTCCTTCTGAATACATTGAATCTTTGGGCAATACTGTTTGAAAGTGGAATCTCTTTGCTAAACCCTTGAGAAGATGGAAGTTGTTACGTTGCGTAACCACATGCTCACACAGCACAAATCAGTGTGGACCATTCATCAAAACCTATTTCGGTCACTAATTGTGCGACCTTGTGCCAACTGCTTTCAACATCCATGAAATAAGGATAAAAGTTGTTCCTCTTTATAGGACGGCAATGGGACAGTCTCTCGGACCCCAGAACCTTATGCAATGCCCAGAATATTCTTACCTAGAACAGCTGCTGCTACTCACTGTGCTACTATTAACACCTCTGTGCAGCTGCCAAGTTTCCACCACACCAAGTCTCTCTTCTCCATTTACCGCTTTCCTGATTTTTCTTCCAGTGTGACTGTAGACTGATTCCGCTCTCCTGTTTTCCCCTGCTAATTCACAACCTTAGGACTTTCCCTTTAGGGTGCTAACTGCAGGAGTCTCTTAAGGAATTCACGACCCCACGCAATGAGGAATTCTAGTGCCAGTTAATAGCGTTTTTACCCACCCGGACAGATGAACTTCTATAACGGCTATTATTTTTGTATCCTCAGATCTGCTTTGTTATGTAAGATCTGGCTTCAGTCTTAATTCTCAGAAGAAAGATGAAATCCCTTGGGGAATCTGGTGTGAATCACCGCCTCTATTTCTGCAGAGCGCCTGTCTCTTGCTGAATCTAGAAGTCAGGCCAGTGCTTCTGGGAGAAGCCAAATCACCACCCACTGCCACTGCAGGGAAGAAACCTGGAAGAAGGATGAGCAGGGCTCTTAGCAACAGCAGTGCCTGGTGGGGGAGGGCAGCGAAAGCTTCCCTGGGTTAAAAAAGAAAAGACTCCCTAAGGATCCTTCAATGTTCAAAGGGGGACTTTGCTTCCTTCCACAGACCTGAGGTATGAGCCAGAGGAGGCATCTATGTGGGAGACTTTTAGGGAAAGACCTGGATTCAACACCACACTCAGTTCTGTTTTTTACAGGAGACTCAACCAAGGTAGGAGAAGATGGAGAACCCACACATATGGAAAAGCATGCTGTTGACACTGTAAACTAGGAGCTGCGTGGTCTGAACTTTTGGTAAATTTGTAATTATACAACGACAGACACATGAGTTTTCTCCAGAGTTGGAACTAACCTTACTTATATAAACTAATTGTGTCATTTGGGAAAATGAAATAAATGCAGAGAGGTCATGGGACTCACCCAGACCCATATAGCCAGGAACTTGTGAGGGCCATGACTCCCACAGGCCTTAAGAACCTCTGAACCCAGCTTCTTTGAGATAGCTGAATCTGCTCTCTGGAGTCATTGAAGACATTTCAAGTGATAGGACTCTGTTTCCTTGGATGTCCACCCCAACTCTAGGGCCAGTTCTCAAGTCCGTGAGGAGCCAGGCCAGGAAAAGAGCTGAAAGAACACGCCTCTAAGGTCTCCAGAAGGGCGCAGGAAAGATCCAGAATGAAATTCAGACAATCTTATCCTCAACCACAGATTGAAGTCACTTTACCAGAAGCCAGGACCATCTTCATGTCCAATATCGTCCTCCTATGTAGCTTTGAGATCTGATTCACTTGAGTATTTTTCAGCCTGCTCAGATTTTTCACGTGGGGAAGCTGCCCGAGTCTGGTAGTGGTGCCTCCCCCAATTTTGTGCACTGGGCTTGCTCACTTGCTTCCATAAGTTTGGATGCATGGTCAAGGTTTTGTGACTCTTACTGTCAAATTGAAGATTTTTCAGAATTTCATCTGGGGTTATTGCCACTGCTCAAGTCTCATCATTTCGACCTTTTGTTCAGAATAGAGTCGGAGCTCTTACCTTTAGGATCCAAGAGACTATAGGATCCAGAATAAAGATCTCAAGCCACAAGGCATGGGGAACTCAGTTTAGGGTGGATTTTGTTCAGTCCTTCTGGCCCAAGAAGTTAATTAAAAGTGTGCATACATGTCTGCTTTCTTCACAAAGAGGAGGTACCCTCTATGCCTTCATTTTCAAACCAACAAATGTAACTAACAGCACAGAAGACATCAGACTGGTGAATGTCACTGTTTGTAGGATAACTACTGGTGGGCAAGTCAACTAGAACTGAGAGACGGCACCCTCTTAGGTTGGGGGCTTGCTAGCACTCCACAGCCTGCACCGTCCCTTCCATTCGATCACAGAGTACCCAGGTGGGCTGTGCCGCAGGTCCTTGAGTTTGCAACTCTTGACAGCATTACCTCAACCCCGAAAATTATCCCCCCTGCTTCTTGACTCTCATTTTTTGAGACTCACCCAACTGCTTGGGTTCCCTCCAGGCTTCTTCCCCCATGAAACCTTGCCTTGCTCAGCCATTCACTGGATACGTTCTGCTGCAGACACACCTGGAAAGTGATGTCATACCCCGCCTCAGTCAGAGACAGTGCCTTTGTCTTCTCCAAGCTGAGGCTCACCAAAAATATTTAGAAATTAACTAAGTAGAGGGGCTGATAAACCAACACTGATTCATTGGTTTTCCTGTAAGTAGCTCCAGGCTGTGTCTGACTTCTGAAAAGAACTTGCATGTAGGGGAACATGCAGCTGAACACAGATACTAATAATTCTTTGCTGATTTGGTCAAGTCAGAGCATCTCTCTGAACCATTAATCCCACCACCTTTAAAAAAAAAAAAAACGTGAGTCGACTGTTCTGGCCCTGATTATCATGAAAACATAGAGTTATACGGTGCCTTGCATATGAAGTCAAAGCACTTCTTTCACAATAGCCAAACAATAGACCGGGAAGTGCCCATTGGCAGGTGAATAGTGGAGCCAACTTCTGTGTAATTCATATGAGGGACTATCACACGACATTAAAAGGAGCATACCATCACCACATCAAGGATGCAAGTAGATATCATGGGTCACAAGGCTTGGAAAACAAGCCAGACGTACATTTGATTCCATTTATATAAATATAACCTAGTCTCTAGAGACAACAAGAATTCAGTGATTGCTCAAACCAGGGCTGGGGTGAAGAGAGAGAGAAATTCTAAAGAGCCCTGGAAAGAAAACTTGGGGCATAGTGGACATTCTCCAGATGCCTATGCTAGTGGTTTGATGGATCCGTACCCCCGTCAAAGCTCATCAAAATGTAGTTTACATGCATGTAGTTTACTGCAGTAAAATTATTCATTGATAGATTGAAGAAAAAAATATATTAGGTGCTGGGATATGACTAAGTCAGAAAAGTACTTCCTGTTCAAACATGAGAACCTGAGTCTAGCTCCCTAGCACCCATATGAACCATAGGAAACTGAGTACATTGGTACCTACCTCTAATTCCAGCCTGGAAGACAAAGACAGGAGAATCCCTGGAACTTGCTAGTTAGTCAATCTCACTAAAGTAGTGAGATCCTAGCAGAAAGTCATTGAAGAAAAGAGTAATAAACATCTCTGGTCTCTACCTTCAGAGGCATGAGCACATATGCTCCGCAAAGATAACCCTGACAGTGGCTGCAAAATATTTAATGGCAATCGACTCATTCCACCTCTGCCCTGCTTTCTGCAGCAATTCTTATTTTAAAATGCAGAAAAGAATTAATACTAAGATTAGTAAATTAAGGAAGAGTCCTATGGTGTCATTCTCCACAGAAATCAGTCAGTATTTCTCCATGTAACTTTAACCAAGTCTACAGTTATTTTTAATTTAGTAAAGTAGCATTTGTGTGTAAGATGAGCCCACATACTTGAAAGCATGTTATTAATGCAATGCAAATGATTTATCTGATGGCCTGCTACAAAAAAGAAGAGAAAGAAAAAGAAATAAGCTGCCTTGTTTAGTATCTAGATGAGATAAATCTCTCTCAGTATCTAGAGAGACAGTTCCTACCTGAGCAACCCATCTTTGCAGAATATAAGTTCTCACTGACATCAGTTTTCCATTTCTGTTCCTCACATACGCAAAGACCTGAGAGGGTCCCCTCCTTTTGTGATATCTGGTAAACCTCCATTCCTTCTTAGATTCCAATCCTTCGCTGGGTGTTCAGTTCACATGATTTTTCTAACAAGGACCAGGAGAGAATACTTCAGAGTAAGTGATAAATGGGGAGAGCGTGAGCAGGCAACATGTTTTATCTTAATACCAAATACAAAGTTCTGTCTCCCGCAGTCCACTCTTGACCTCATTCAACAGTTTCATTCAGCTTCCCTGTCATTATCTTAATAGGCATCTACCTACCATTTACCAAAATGCAGAAAGTAGGGTGATCATTTTCCTAAAGATAAAAATGACACCTCTATTCTTTCTCTCAAGCAGATGCTAGAACAGACTTTAAAATAAAAACCTCAGGCTTTCTAGGATGGTTCTGAGCTCTAGCTTTGTCTCTAACAGTTGGGGAGACAAGGAGTTAAAACATCAAGAAGAGAATTTGACCACTGAAGACCTAGATTCCTGATAGCTCAGTGCAAATGAAAACAGCCAGTTTTCTTTTTTTTTAAGCATTAATTATCTGTGTAATTGCCTCAGTCCAGCTAGAGACAGACTCAGAAACTCAAGGAAGGCAGGTTTCTTTTCCTTTCAATGCATCAGTGTCGTAGACAACAACATCTATTGTGTGCCGACCATATTAAGTCTCTGTACATTAAATATTGAGAGGCATACAGAAACTGAAAATAGATGCACACTACCTCTTAATAACTGAGTTACAGTCGCATGACCATTGGGATAGTTGACAGATGCTAGGCATCACACAGCAGGAAGGATGCAAGTCCATATAATATGAGATTTAGAAAAGGTGTGGCCTGCAAGCAAAAATGAACAAGTCAGAAGAAGGCTAGAGCTAATCCTGGTATGGCTCTGATTTTTAAGTATGGTAAGATTTCAATGAAGAAATAGTTAAGGCATAGTGCGTGTCAGCTAATAAATGGTTGGTAGATAGCTGCTCTGTGACAGATATTTGCTCTTAAAATGTTTGTCCAGTAATTATCATGAACTTTAAGTGAGGTGCCTTAACAATTCAAAATCATCCAGTCCACTGAGGTCTGATGTATGGTTATTTGAGATATAGGAGAAGGGCATTCTTATGGTGTAATCAGGTGAATCCTTGTTGGGTGTACATATTTTCTTTATGCTTTTGTCTTTTAGATCGCCTTATGCAAAGGAGAAACAGGACAAACCTGTGTTTTCATTCATTTTTAACCTTCTTCTGTTTCTCCTGTGAGAAATAAAGGGCAAGTTTCTCACATTTAAGAGACAGAAACATAGAACATAAGCCAATAAGATAATGTAAGAGGGGTTGATAAACAGTGTGACTTGTAGAACACTTAACTCCTTTAATAATGAGGTTCATATTCTGGAAAGGAGAACTCCAGCATCAGGCTGCTATTCCCATGCTGCTTATGAATAGATAGAATCACCCAGTCATGCTGCACAAGGTCTCAGATCTGTAAGAGGTTTGTTTCCTTCAAGTTTATTCTCCACATTTGTGAGTTACTTCACACAGGGATATGTCCATTGGGTTGAATGTCCTGTTGAACATGGCAAGGCCCTTTCTTGCTACAGACAAACTTACAAAAGGGAGCCAAACCTTAAAAAAGTATGTGTCTTAGGGTTATTGTTACTGTGATAGAACACCATGAGCAAAGGCAACTTGGGGAAAAAAGGGTTTTATTCACCTAGAAGCTTGTTGTCGAGGTAAATCAGGGCAGGAACCTGGGTATAGCAGCTGATGAAGTAGCCATGGAGGAGTGCTACTTAGGTCTTGCTTCCAATGTCATGGTCAGTCTGCTTTCTTGTAGCCCCAAGATCACCAGTCCAAGGGTGCTACCACACACATTGAGCTGGGCCTTCTCATATGAATCATCAGTCAAGAAGATGTATCAAAGTCTTGCCCACAGACCAATCTGTTGGGACTATTTTCTCAATTATGCTTCTCTCTACAAAAAGGACTCTAGCTTGTGTCAAGATGACATAAAACTAGCCAATACAGTGCAGAACAAGCATGGATTTTAATAAAATGAGTTTGTCTAGATTCTGATGTTCACCTGGTTTATTCCAGTGTGGACATTATACAGTAAGCTCATCTGGCCACCAAGCTTGAAAGACACAAATGTGCACTTTTATGGTCATTTTGAGAAGAGCACAGCTCAGTTATCTTGAGGGCTCTTTGCTGGTGTTTCATCAGTCTTCTCTCCTTCTTCCTTTAAAGGATGTCACAGCGATGGTCCATGACCTGAGCATCATTATCTGATCTTGGAAAGTCTTCAGCATCCCCTCTGTATGTTATGAATACATTTCATTATCATTGATTAAGAAAGAAGTTGCTTTAGCCTGTGGCAGGGCAGAATAGAACTAGACAGGAAAATTAAACTGAATGCAGGGAGAAAGAAGGCAGAGTTAGAGAGATTCCATGTAGCTGCCAAAGGAGAAGGATGCCAGAAACTTACCAGAAGGTCACAGTCTCATGATGATACACAAATTAATAGAAATGGGTTGACTGAAGATGTAAGAGCTAGCTAATAATACACCTAAGCCATTCACCAAACAATGTTGTAATTAATATAGCTTCTGTGTGATTATTCAGGTCTGGGTAACAGGAATGAAAGGGCAGTCTCCAGTTATAATCTTTACTGTGGTTATCTCCACTGTTAAAAATCACATCTGATCTTTCAAAGGAAGAGCGATTTTATTTATTTTTTCTTTTATTTATACCTCTGTAGTATAGGCGATTATATTACAGAATCCTCATTTCGCAAACATAGGGAAACAGAAGTGTTGGCAGAGGCTGCTTATTCATTCCTGGCTGCCCAGACCTGAAATAACCACACAGAAGCTATATTACTTCAAACACTCCTGGCCAATAGCCAATCTTACTATCTAACTCTTATATCTTAAATTAATCCATTTCCATTATTCTCTATGTCGCCCTGTATCTGTGGTTTACAGGCCAAATTTTGGCATCTGTCTCCTCCAGTGGCTACATGGCTTCTCACTGACTCCATCTTCTCTCTCCCAGCATTAAGTTTAGGTTTACCATCTAGCTCTACTTTGCCCTTTCACAGGCCAAAGAAACTTCTTAATTTATTAACCAATAAAAGCAACAGATACATAGAAGGACTTCCTACAACATCTCCTCTTTTCTGTCTAAGTAAAAAGGAAGGTTTTAACTTTAACATAGTAAAATTACATATAGCCAAACAGGTATCAAGCAAGAATTACATTACAATGTTTATATTTACTTTATCTTTTATAATAACTAAGGAAAACTATAACTATCTATTCTTCAACTCCACCAAAGACTCCAGAAGGATATAATATTACTTAATTAAATAGGAAGTGCATTGTAAGCAACATCCAAAAGTTTAGAATTGACAGAGAAATCTTGCTACCTGGACAGTAATCCAAAGTTCTTCTGTATTGTTGGAGCATCTGGAGTATCTGGCAGAATTTCCCATGAAGCAGGAAATTTCAAAAACTGTTCTGCCTCTATTGGCAGTTTGTCAGTAACTTTCTTCTATGTCCTGCAGAGTCTTGTAGACTCTTTCATGAAGCAGAAACCCAGAAGGGTAAGTTTAGGTAAGTTTAGCAGTCATTTTTTTCTGTGGGTACTATATGTCCAGTTCATACAACATAACATCAAGCAGTCCAGGCAAGAACAGTTTCTTGCCCAAATGGCTAACAAACTCCAAAAGCAGCCTCTTTGATGCCCATCATCCTCTTGAAGTAGATTGGTACTGTCAGTAGCAAATGTGTCTTACTGTCGTGAAAAATCCTTAAAACATTTTAAATGCCATATTCTATAGTCTTTGAAAAGTTTGAAAAATAACTATCAATCTAAAATATATCTCTGTACATCTAGGAAATCTAACTAACATGAGTATAAGTTTGACTATTATAAATGACTATCTCTTAACTGTATTTTTAATAATACATTACATTTTTAAATGAGCTTCACAAATACAATACCTTAAGCAAGAGCAGAAATATACATATAACAAAATTGACCTTAAATTTGTATCAATAAATCAAGTTCCATGCCAATGCAAATCTCTATTGCATATCCCTCTTTAAATGTAAACAAACACTTAAAAACAATATTTGAGAATTTGGGATTAGTTCTTTCCAAATTGCTTCCTGCTTTTCGTTGACTGCAGTATTTTCTTTTTGAGGGTTTTCATGAAAAATTTTTCGATGGTTTTGGTCCATAAAATCACATTAGTCTGGAAGGAATCCACAGGTTCTCATCCTCTGTGTATACAGAAGCAGACCCTCTTTTCCAAAGCAACATATCCTTAGACCTAAATTTTGAAATCAAATGTTGTTTGTAATTTTTGTCTTGCCTGGTTTCTGTCCTCCCACCAGGTCCCACAGCCATTTAGCCCCAAAGAAATCACACATTATATTAATGATAAACCGATTGGCCCATCAGGTCAGGCTTCTTATTTACTCTTATAACTTATATTAGCCCATTATTCTTGTTTATGTTATCCACAAGGCGAGGTACCTTTTTGGTGGGGCAGTTCACATCTTGCTTCTTTGGTGTCTGGACAGGACTGGGGAGGAATGGGTTTCCTCCTTCCTGTTCTCATTGACCTGCCTCTATTTCCTGTCTGGTTATCCTACCTATACTTCCTGCCTGGCTACTGGCCAATCAGCGTTTACTTAAAACATAATTGACAGAATATAGACAATTCTCTCACACCACTTCCCCCTCTTTTTTTCAAACAAAGAAAAACATAGTCCATTTTTTGGGAATGTGGGTATAGTATTCCAGGCTACTTCCTGCTGGTCGGGGATGCTGATAATCTTATGGGGACCTAAAGAAAATTTTCAATTATGATCAAGTCCTGGTTGGAGTATCATATGAGTCTTGATCATCTCAGGCAGCAGTCTTGAATCTGTTCTGAATGCTGAACTCAGACATCTGGGCCATCTGTTCCTACCAGAGATTTCTCAGATAGTCATCCTTGATCAAACCTGATTTTTCTTAACTCAGAATGAATCCACAGCCTCTCATTTCCTGTAGAAACAAAAGCAAAATCTCTTCTCCAAAGTAACCTACCTTTTGACTTCAATTTTGAAGTCAAGGTATTTTAAAATTACCTATCTTGGATTAACTTAGCAGCATTTATAAACAAATATCTCTTAGCAGCTGTTGCTCCTTCCTCAACATTCAAATAATTCAAAGAGAGCATAATAACATACAGTATCCAGATTCTCTGTATATTTTCCATCTTCATGTGGCTTTACTTTAACCTTTATTTCTTTTATTTTTACTTTTACTTTTTGAGACAGGTTCTCTGAATATCTTTGGCTGGCCTGGAACTCCCTCTGTAGACCAGGCTGTCTTTGAACTCACAGAGATCCACCTGTCTCTGTCTCCCAAGTGCTGGGATTAAAGGTGTATACCACCATACTTTGAATTCAGAGGTCTCTCTGCCTCTGCCTCCCAAGCTTTTGGATTAAAGGTGTGTACCACCACACCCAACTACTTTTTTTCTTTCTTTTTATTTTAAGGACTTTGACCTTTAGCCTGCATATATTTTTAATACACTGTAAACCATTTAGAGGTTTTCTTCATCTTTGACTCTCTCTTTACTGTATATCTCTCTTTTTTTCAGACCACATAAGTCTTTAATTTGCTAAGCAATAAGGAGAGAATTACAGCCATGGCTTTGATGGCTGGATCCAGCCCATTCCTTAACTTTCTGAAATTCCAGGCTTATGGTGGAGGTACTGGCCAGAGCCATGTTTATTGTCACAACTCTATGGTGTGTCAAGGTCCTTTCCAGCAAGTAAACTGCAACAGTATGTCCACAAATAACACTCAAATGCTCTCTCTGTAGCCAGACCTCCTGCCTCAAAGAGTCAGAGTTTGCACTGGCAGGATGGCCCAGAAAGATGGCATTTTAAAATGGTGCAGCTTTTTTCCTGCTATTTCTGAAAACCAAAAAGCTGGCAGTTGGCTTTTCATCAACACCATTTAAATGTTTTATGGCATGATCTCTTTAAAAAGCTGCAAGGTTTTGCAGCTAGAGCCTCCTAAAAGGTCTGCAAAGTTTTTGCAGCTAAAGCTGAGTCAGGAAGCCTGTCTTAAACGAGAGCACTTGACTCTAGCAAGCAGAGCAGATCCGAGAAATTGCTGCTACCAAGAATCCATGCTTTACTCTATTCTACTCTGTTTAGAATTACTTCCCAAGCTCTCTCAGGTTTTATGTGGATGCAGTTGTCCACATGGGTGCCATATGCAACATGAGAGCCTGTTTGGTCCTGTCCCAATCATAGAAGAATGAAGATATGATTGCCCTGCTGAAAAACGTACTGAGCCATGTGGCTAACATAGATAAGAATAATAGTTAATATAAGTTATAAGAGTTAATAAGTAGTCTGAGCTAGTGGGCCAATCAGTTTATAACTAATGTAGACTTCTGTGTGATTCTTTGGTATGTAATGACTGTGGGAACTGGGCAGAACAGAAAACCTCAGATACCTTTAGAACATATATGTTGATTTAGCTTAGCAGCACGTATAATAAAATGTGTCTCTGTACTTAGTTCATTCATAGTTAAAAATTCAAGGAAAACAATAATATACAAAATCCATACTCTTTGTGTATATTCAATCTTACATGGCTTACATTTTTTACTCCTTTAATCTATGACTGTTTGTACTCTGTCTTTTTAAAGACTTTATTTTGTTTCTTTTTACTAATTCATTTCTATTTATAACTGTCCATATACTTTTTCTTATCTATCAGAAGCCTACGCACATTTTTTTTTAAACTCACTGTTTCTCGTTTAAAGGTCTTTTATGTCTGAATCTGTCTTACTGTGTTTCTGAAATCCTTTTCTGACAAAACACATTTTATAATGGTAAGCAGTATGGTTACTGCAACTCTAGATACTGGCTTTGCCTCTCTTGGCCTTTTAACATGGTGGAGGTAATTCACAGCCAGCTCTGGGACTGCCTGGAGGGAGCTGTTCCTCAAGACCTCAACTCTAGAAAGCAGTTGGCCCATGCTGCCACTAAGTAACATGAAGCACATTACCCATAAACCTCATTCAAATGCTCAGCTTCCTTAAAGACTCAGAGCCATTTGTGCTGATGAACCAGGAAGCTATTTCTTTTCTTTTCTTTTTCTTGTTTCTGCTGAATCAGAAAGACCTCTCTGAAAGGAGCCATGGTGTCCCTGCTTGCCACCAATGAATAGAACCCATCTGAAAACAAAGAATGCCAGCTACAAAGAAGCCATGTTTAACTCTGTTCTTTTGTGTCTAGAATTCTTTTCCAAACTTTTTCAGGTTTTATGTAAATATAGTTGGCCATATTGGTGCCAAATTGTTGGTGGAGGCTGCTTGTTTGTTCCTGGCTTCCCAGTCCCAAAATAACCACACAGAAGCTATATTAATTAAAACACTGCTTGGTCAATACCTTAAGTGTCTTTCTACCTATATCTCATATCGTAAATTAACACATTTCTATTATTCTGTGTATCACCATGTGGCTGTGGCTTACCAGTCAAAGTTCTGGCGTTTGTCTCTTCTGGCAGCTGCATGGCTTCTCACTGACTCCACCTTCTTTCTCCTAGAATTTAGTTTAGGTTTCCCTGTCTATCTCTACTCTGCCCTATCACAGGCCAAAGCAGCTTCTTTATTAATTAACCAATAAAGGCAGCACATATGCAGAAGGACTTCTTATTTCACAAAAGTATTCTTTGAATATGAAAAACATCATTAGACCTGGAACCACAATGGAGAAAACAAGTTGAGAAATTGTTCATCCCTGGGCTGTTGCCTGAATATACAATGACACTTGGGGCTTTTGCTTAGATTTCTTTCTTCAGAGGTAGAAGTTGAGATGTCCTTAATCCACTTTTAAAGTACCAAATAATCTTTCAATGTATAATATGAAATGGCAGAAAGGACCTGGAATGAAAAAAAATGAAAGAAGAGCGGAAAAGGAGGAAGAAAGAATAAAAAGAAGAAAGAACGTCTATGCTTACAATGCAAAGTCTAAATTAGATTCCTGACTCTGCCATTCAACATCTGTGTTACCTGTACAAAATAGTCTCACCTTTACTAACCTCGAGTTTCTCTTCTGGGAAACAGAGAGACATTCCCTTCTTCCCATTGGTTTAAATTAAAGGAATATATATAGCACTGGGGACTTGGATGATCATGGATTATAAATATCTAAATAGAATTTTAGACATAAAATAAAGTAGTCACATGAACTATAATCAAATAACTGAGGATAAAGTTTTTTCTGGTTTCTTCAGTTATGGGCAGCTCTGCATCAACACACTCCCATTACAGAAGATACAGACCATTATCACAGCACTCATATATTACACCATTATTTTTAGGTTCTTATCTCTTACTAGATTAGGGTTTCTTCTGCCTATGCAAAGTTAAACCTTCAAGGCTAGTACTGCATCTACATGATGAAATATATATATATATATATATATATATATATATATATATATATATATTACATACATCAATGAATCTCCAGGCCTAATTCAGAAATTGGAGCATTTTAAAAAAATTATTTCTGTTATGATGAGTCTTCACCACACAATGCAAACTCTGAATTCCCAAGTATCAGAAGATGTGGCATTGCAGTCCTGGGTTTCCAGATGTGCCTACAATTTACTTCAACAATGCACCTCTCCAAGGTAAAGCCACCTGTGAAGAGTCTTGTTTGTGAAGGAGCAGCAGAATCCACAGGTTGAAAAATCCATAATTAGACCTGAAACCATAAGATGGCTGTAATGAACAGAGTTAGTAAAGAGTGGCATTAGTAGAGAAGGGAGGATGTAGAAAACAAGATATGGAAACTTGCCAAATCCCTGAGAACAAAGAAGTGCTTTGGATTTCTGATTTTGGCAGGAATATTTGCATATATATATATAATGCATATATCAGGTAAGGTATCCATACTACACATAAAACTAATTTATGCTTGACTATATATTATACATAAAGCCTGATGGTAAGTTCAGATAAATTGTCACCATCTTTGAATTTTGATACGCCCTGTCCCATGAGATCAGATGTGGAGTTTTTCACTTGTTATCATGTAGACTCTTTAAAGTTTTTCCACTTCTGGTGTGTCCTTCATTTTATACGGTTGATATAGTAATAAACAATGTGTATCTGCTCCTCTGATTCTCTCTTGTGCAGATCTGGGGTGTGTAGCTCTGGTGGGCTTGAGTTCTTTCCTTCAAAATCCAGGTTGAACATTAATCTCCAGTGCAAAGTTATTAACAGATGGGATTTAGGGGATCGAGCCTTATGGGAATGTATTAAGTCCTCATGAAAAGGGTTAGTGTCCTGTGATAGAGACTTCAGTGGAGCTGGCTTGCCCTTTCACACCTCTGCCTCTTCTTCCATGTGAGATACAACATGAAAGTGCACAGGACTGACAAGAGCCCTCTCACCAGACACTAACTCTGCTGGTACTTTGATCATTGACATCCTAAGGTTCTAGAAGTGTGAAAATAGTTTTTTTCTTCTTTATAAATCATCTGGATTCAGGTGCTTCATTACAGCATTACCAATAATGAGACAAATCCTGACTTCTTACTGATCTAAAAAAAAAAAGGAATCACCTATCCTCCACTCTACTCTTGAACTTTTATTAATAACTTCTTGTCACCAAGTACAAATTTAAAACAAAAATTTCCTAGATTCATGTGCATGTGTGCTTGTATGTGTGTGTATATATATATATGCGCATGTGTGTTTATAAGTATTTTAGAAGACAGAAAAAAAGAAAGTGAGGGAGAGCTTGAGGAGGGACAGAATAAAAGGGCAGTAAGAAAGGAATTTGAAGAAATTCAGAGTTCAATGACTCCATGTGCTCCCTATTGAAGACTAACACACACTGAGTTTTAATTTTAATTGACAACAGTTCATTGAAAATGGAAGCATTTTCTGTGTTTTAGTTTGAAAAGACCACAATGAAGCAAGTATAATGGATTTCCCCTACCAATTTCATTAAATACATAGTTTAATTTAAAGTGCACTGATAGAGTTTATGAGTTGTTTAAGTGCTCACATGCACTATCATCCCTTCGGAAGATACTGGGCATTCCTCATTTTCTTGGAATTTTCCTGTATGTATCTTTTTGGCATCCCAGTTGATGTTCTGCCTCCAAGTGAATGGTTGCTATTATTTTGAGCCCCATGGATTGCTTCTTGGAAGCTGATGAAGGCTGTAGACTGAGTTATCACTGAGATCTGAAACTGGAGCATGCACATGGATTTCAGTTCAAGGATCCCAAGCAAGCTGTAATTTTTTCATTAACTCATTGTAAATCTTTTCTTGCACACTGACCAGGAGCTCTGCACTGGGTATTGGACCAAGAGTACTAAAGAAAAATGGCATTGTTTTTGCTGCATTGCTTTCAAGCCAAGGAGAAAGGCCACAAAGAATTTCAGTGATGATGTAGCAAGGGCAATAATTGAGCTAGGTGTAGTGATGGAGTCACTGGGAGGTTAATTTAATCCTTGGGGCTCAAGGAAGGCTCTCTGAGGAGATGGTTTGGTGAGTCTGAGGATAAAGGAAAGAGAGTTATATGAGAGGTAGAGAAGAACCTTCTAGCAGAGACAACACTGTCTGTCTGCTGCTCTGATTGCATTTCCACTCCCACATACCACTTTCTGAATGTTGATTTCATCCATTTGCAAAGTAGGCCAAGCACTAAGGGAAAATTGACATCCTTACAGAACATGGCTTTTAGGGCCTGCAAGAGAGCTTTTCTGGTTATCTCTTGAAGATACAAAATCGATTGGTTTAAATAATAATTTTATTTTCTCTTATGATTTGTGTGGGTTGGAAATTCAGAGCGCTTTGTCGGATAGTTCTTGTCCAAGGGACTTCATGAATTTGCAATTAGGCTTGGAAAAACCTGGAAGAGTAGGAGCTGGTCAGATATCTCTTTGTGAATGTGGTCTCAGGAATTCTCTATATGGTACTCATTGGGAGACTGCTTTGGGCTTCCTTCCAGCCTGTATGTCTCAGGGCATTTGTATCACTTCTACAGAAGATGGAAGCTTCAAGAATGAAGGTTTCAGGAGTGAATCTCTTGTGAGAAAGAAGTTAAATTGCCTTTTATAACCTAGGCTTCAATTATTGTTCACTAGTAAATCAATCAATCAATCAATCTTTAAAGAGGTTTCAATGAGGTGTGTGTTTGATGGGAGAATACCAAGATTTTAGAAGTGTATATGGGACAGCAGATAATATTGCAATCCCCTTTGGAAAGTCGGGCTAGTGGGTTTGAAGCATAGATTAAGGGGGAGAGTAAGGGGAATGGGGAGGGTTCTAGGACACAGAGAATTATAGATAAGAGATAAGTGAAATCCTTCAGGCATTTGGTGGCAATATGACAGCACTAGCTTAGATACATTCATCCACACACCCACAAGAAGAAAATGTTAAGACAGAAAAAATTCTTAATTGGACTAAACACTAAGAAGCATTTGCTCAGAAATTTCAAAGGTGGATGATTCAGCAGTGACTGATAGCATTCTCTATGACAACAGTCATCTCTATAACCCAGGATATGCTGGATGATTTCTTCCTCCTCCTCCTCCTCCTCCTCCTCTTCTTCTCCCTTTTGTTTGTTTTTGGAGACAGGATTTCTCTGTGTAGCCTTGATTGTCCTGGAACGTGGTCAACCATGCTGGCCTCATAGGGATCCACTTGTCTCCACCTCCAAGTGCGGGAATTAAAAAATGTACATCATCATTATATACATATAAACATACATACATGTGTGTATACATGCTACATACACGTGTGTGCAAGTGCGCGTGCACAAACACACACATACATATACCTCTTTGAAAACTCTCAAAAATTGATTTATTGATTGACTGATTTACTAGTGAAGAATGACTTGAAACCTGGGTTATGAATATGTAATTTATACAAGTATAAAATGATCATCTTTTATGTTCCAAGGTGCCCACCACAGATCTAGGCATTAGGTGGTTATCTAACACTGCCTGGGGTCAAAATGTAACCATTTTTTTTCCTGAGATATTTTTGTTAAATTTAGAGAATTCTATGTAGACCTTCCATGAGGTCTCATGGACTGCATTCTGATCCCAGGTTTCAACCAAAGACTGGAATTGTGACTTTTGGCTTAGGACGCCTATAAAATATGAAAGATCAGTAGAAGCTATAGGAAGTGCCTCAAGTAATAAGAGAATAATAGGATCAATAGATTTGTGATGAAACTAAAAATTATTAATTCAATCATTTGAATGACAGAAAGACAGAAGGTAAACAGACAGAGATGCTTAACAGTCTATGACAGTGTCTAGATTTGCCCATATCAATGGGGGAGTAATATGGGTAAAGAAAAAAACATCATTAAGACAAGAATGAGAATCTAAAAGACTAAGAAATTCTATGCATAGGGATAGTAATGACTCCTCAAATGGGACAGGAATCCTGGTAGGAAAGATGGTAAAAGTTAGCTCGTAATTAAATTCTCTATAATGAGAGGAGCTGTAATTTTCCTATACCAGAAGTTAAATCATATGTGGACCACGGCAATATAAACTTATATGGAAAACGAGACACCAGATTTTTTTTTAATTTTATTCATTTTACATACCCACCACAGTTCCTTCTCCTCCCCATTCTCCTCTCTCCCCTCTATCCCATCTTCTAACCACTCCTCAGAAAGGGTGAGGCCTCCCATGGGAGTCAGCAAAGCCTGACAAGTTCAGTTGAAGGCGGACCAAAACCCTCCCCATTGCACCAAGGCTGAGCAAGGCATCCCAACAGATGAATGAGCTCCAAAGAGCCAGCTCATGCACCAGGAATAGATCCTGCTTCCAATTTCAGGGGTCCCACAAACATTCTAGGCTACATAACAGTCATCCACATACAGAGGGCCTAGTTTGGTCCCATGAAGTCTCCCTTTTGTCTGTCTAGAGACAGTGAGCTCCTATGAGTTTGGGTCAGCAAGACACCAATTTTTAAGGAGAACCTCAAACCTGGGCTCCCATAAATGCAGCAAGAGTATTTATGTTACTATCTTTCTAGCCATGTTGGCACCCTATACAAGGTCTCCTGGTGTTTTCTAATGCCATCAAGACAAAACACAAATTCTTTATCATGCCTTACAAAGTCCTTTCTGCATTATCTCTGCAAATATTTCTGGGGAAGTTTCTCCAAACTCTTTGTTATATTAACTCTGAGAAAAATATTATTTGATTTGTATTCTTGAAGTATAATTACTTATATATAAGTGAATTGATGCATTCTTCTCTAGTAAGAAAATGCACTAAAATATATATATGAAATGAATGAATTATGTGAGCAGATATAATCTAGAACAATGAATTTCAACCTGTGGATCATAACCCCTTTGGCACTGAACGATCCTTTCTTGGGGGGTCACCTAAGTCCATTGGAAAACACAGATATTTACATTACAATTCATATCAGTAGCAAAATCACACAAAGTAGCAATGAAAAAAAGATTTATGGTTGGGTCACTACAACATGAGGAACTGTATTGAAGGTTTGCAGATTCAGAAGGTTGAGAAACACTGGTCTAGAAAGTCAAAGGAAACTGGTGTTGGAAATAGACAAATCTACCTGTACAGCTGAAGATTTCAATAGCTATCTAGTCTGTCAACAAACCAGAAAGTAAGTAACTCTCCAGAAGGGTTCCACAGCATGCTCAGACAATGGGGCATGATCAATATTCACGAGACATTTCACCCAACAGCAGCAGAGTGTGCAGAGAACAAACACCAAATGGATCACTTCCTCTGCCACTGGGTTATTTCAACTGTCCATGGTTTCATATTTGAGCCCCAGACTAGAAAAATATAACAACAACTAGCAAAGAAAAGTGAAATTATGTAGAGTGTGTTCTCCAGCAGCACTATAATCAAACTAGAAATCAGTAACAGGAATAAATGTAATAAATCCCAAGCTAACAACACACTTCTAATAATCCATGAGGCAAAGAGGTCTCGGTGGACACATTAAACAATATGAGACTGAAGGAAAATAAAAATCTAGCAGACAGAAGTTTTGGGGACACAACTGAAGCTATGCTGAAAGGAAGATGACATCATTAAATAAAAGAACTACTGAAAACAAGAACAGAAACCACTGAATTCAGAAAGACATAATAATAGTAGCTGGAACTGTATCTCAGCTAGAATGATGCTTGCCCAGCATGCACAAATTCTAATGTATTTAATGTCCAGCACACCATGAACCAAGCACAGAGATGTACATGAATAACCTCAGCATTTAGGAGCTGGAGACAGGAGGACCAAAAATTTAGAATCATTCTGGGCTACACAGCATCACGAGATCTTGTCAAAAACAAACAAAACCAGAAATAATGAGAAAGATAAATAAATGAAACAGATCAGTAAAATTAAAAAAATCTTCAGTAGAATTTAAAAAGGAAAAGGTCACAGATTACCAATCAGGAATAAAAGAGTATCTATCACAGACTGATTCTATAGACAATAGGAAGAATAGTTGATAATTGTATATCTGAACACCACACAACATATATCAAACAGACAAATTCCAAGAAAACAACTCAGATCCAGTGATATAGAATGAAGTAGACAACAGCCCTCATAACACATAAGAAATTTGAATGTGCAGTATAAAAGATACCTGAATGTCTAAATGGTCTTCCTGTAGGATGCTTCACATGTTTAAAGAGGAGACAAATCTCCTTCAGTTATAGAAGAGGAAAATAATGATCAAATTATTATCTTCTTTTACAAAGTTAGTACCAAATGAAGGCTGTCTTAAACTAAAACTGCAGACCAACATTCTCCAATGGTATAGACATAAAAAAAAATCCTAGCTAAAACCAAGGGAGATAGCTCAGTGATAGAGGTCTTGACTAGCTTTCATGAGACCCTGGGTTTGGTGCTTAACAGAAGAAATAAAAAAAGATGGAAAGAACTAGCAAAGTACTAGAAATAGAATTAAACAACTGGAGTATATAAAAAGAATTATATACCATAGCTTAGCATTGTTTATTCTGGTTATATGAGATTAGCTGAAAAATATTTATTGTTATAAGCTGAATTAAAAAGGCTAAAACACCCACATGATTCTATCAAATGATACAGAAAAGATTTGAGACAAAATTATTAGATTCATTTCTTGTAGCCCTCATGAATACAAGAGTGGTGAAGAACTTCCCCATCTGAAAAAGGGCATTTCAAAGAAACATTTTTCCTAAGGGTGAAAGATTAAATGTTTCCTCTTAAACTCAAGATCAGGCAAGGATCCTTGCCTGGTCTTAACTGTTTTTAATTCAACATACTGTTAGAACTTCTAGTTAGTGGCTATGCTGGTTAACACTGATGATCAAATTGATGAGATCTAGGATCATGCAGGGGGTGCTTTGGGATTCTGAGGGATAGAGCAGGTTAACTGATGTGGGCAGAGCTACACCAATAGCAGGTGGGGCCATATCCTAGGCTGCTGTTCTGGGTTGAAAAGAAAATGTGTGCTGAGCATCAGCTGTCCACCTTTTTCTGCTTTCCGACTGTAGTACAAGGCGACTAACTGCTTCAAGCTACCATTACATCCATGTGCAGCATGAGTTCTGATTGGTCTTAGTAACAAAAACCCAGAGTCAGACACCAGGATAAATAGTGAAAGATCAGAGAAGTGGAGGCTATCCACTAGAGGGACTTTTTACCTCTACTGCGTCCTCAGGAAGAAGGGGGAGAGATGTTGTCTCCGGAAATCCTCAGACTGAGTATTTTGAGTTGCAGCCTCCTCCTCCCTTATATTCCTCTCTCTGTCCGGCCATATCCCTTCCTGTCTCCACCTCCCTGATGCTGGAATTAAAGGTGTGAACTACCAATGCCTGGCTTTATTTCTCTTTTAGACTGAATCAATCTCATGTAGCCCATGGTGTCGTTGAAATCTCCCTCTGCCTCCTGAGTGCTGGGATTAAAGACTAGTGCCACCACTGCCTGGCCTCTATGGCTAGCTAGTGACTAGCTCCACACTCTGATCCTCAGGCAAGCTTTATTTGTTACAGCACAAACAAAATGTCACCATATCCATGCCATGATAGACTGTGTCCCGGGACTGTACATCAAAATATATTCTCCTTCCTTAAGTTGCTTTCATCAATACTTTGTCGCATCAATGAGGAAAGTACTGCAAAGACATAATGGAATCTCTTTCCTATGGCCTTCCGAAGTTGAGCTCTACTAACAGCTGCATGAGCCGGGAAGAGAATCCTGGACTCTGGAAAGAAAGACATAGCAGGAAACACACCAGTTATAGCATATGGATCTCCAAGCAGGACTCAGGCAAGCCATGTGTCCTGACACACAAGAACTGTGAGACATGTGAGGTCCTAAATACTGCTGCGAGAATTTCTTACACAGCAACCAGTAAGAAGAACATATGGAAAGATTTAATTGGGAAACTTTCTGTACAGAATGATTACAAACCCTAGAAAAGTATGCTCATATACATAGAAAAGTGTAGCTCATACTAGAGTAAGTAACTTACATGGACAAAACTCTGGGATCAAACCTTATAAGTAAGTAAATATAGAATAATATAGACAATATTTTTAGAATTCTCAAAAGTAACTATAAAATAAGTAAAATTTGTTAAAAACATAATAGATAAAAGAAAGCAAGATGGATGGATAGATAGGTAGATGAGTTTATGTTCTCTGTTTACAGTGGTAACATTGAATTACATATCAGAAGTTAATATCAATAAGGAAATAAGAAAAGATAACTCATACTTTGTAATTAAGTAATGCATTTCTAAAGAATCCAAGAGTCAACAAGTAAACAAAAAGTGAGATTGATATTAATCTGGATGATAATAGACTTTTTACAAGAGAAAATTTCAATGAGTTATATTTGAAATTGATGGAGGAGGGTTATCTGTCTATTGTGTTATTTTCATTGGTCAATAAAGAGACTGCCTTGGCCCTTTGATAGGACAGAAAATTAGGTAGGCGGAGTAAACAGAACAGAATGCTGGGAAGAGGGCTATGATGCAGACGCCATGGAGCCAGCCACCAAGTCAGACATGCTGAATCTTTTCCGGTAAGCCACCACCTCGTGGTGCTACACAGATTTTTAGAAATAGGTTAATATCAAGATATGAGAGTTAGTCGGTAACTAACTCTCTAGAGATAATGGGCCAGGCAGTGCTTAAATGAATACAATTTGTGTGTTGTTATTTCTGGGACTAAGCTAGCCATGTGGGAGCCGGGTGAGGCGAAAAGCAGGCCTGCCCGCAGCCCCTCACTACATGAAATTATTACATAAGGAAGAGAAAACTGAAAGTCAGATATCTATTTTTCAAACTTAAGGAGTTCAAAAAGCTGGACCAAATGAAATACGTGAAAGTCAAATAGAAAGATCACTCTTAAAAAATAAACTAGAACATATGTTATTCTGTGTAATAAAACAATTAAAAATTATCTCTGAAAACCTTCTGTTTCCCTTTGTTTTATGTTTTGCCTTATTGGTTTATTTTTTGTCACTTTGATTACATTTTTGTAGATTTTTTAAAAAAAAAAGAGTGAGAAAAATAAAGTTGAGTGGATAGGAAGGTAAGAAGTTCTAGGAGGAGTTGGATAGGAAAAACACAATCAAAGTATATCACATATATAAATGTATTATGTATATATAATATATATGTCAATGGTGGTACATGCTTTTAGTTCCAGCACTCAGGAGGCAGAGGCAGGTGGATCTCTAATTTTGAGGCCAGTTTGGTCTATAGGGTGAATTCCAGGACAGCCAGGGCTACACAGAAAAACCTTGTCTCAGACCCCTCCCAAATATATATATATATATATATATATATATATATATATATATACACACATACATACATGTATACATATATATTCTATTCCATAAATATAATTATATATGTGTGTATATTTTTATGACATAGAAATTATTACTGAAGACCAGTCAACATGAAAATGTAATAAAGGAATATTTTAATAGTATCATGTCAATAAAATTCAACAACATATCTAAAATTGCTTTTAGAATTGATGAATTCCTTAAAAATATAACTTAACAATGCCAATGAAAGGCAGTTGAAATATCTGAATAGATTTATGTTTTCTAAATTCCTATATGTACTTTTTGTATTTATATATAATACAAATTTTAATTTAAAAAAGAAAAAAAAAGTAATAGTAAAACCTGTCAATAAATTGATAAATTAAAAGAAAAAAATTACATGTCACCATCTTGGTAGTTAGAAAGAAATTGGCCTCCATAATCTCATAGGGAGTGACACTATTAGGAGGTGTGGCTTTGTTGTGGTGGTTGTTGCTTTTTTAGAGGAAGTGTGTCATTGTGGGGGTAGGATTTGAGGTCTCTTTTGTTCAAGCTTCCCTCAGTGTGACTGTCAGTTGACTTCCTGTTGCCTGCAAGATGCAGGTCTCTCAGCTATTCCTCCAGCACCATGTCTGCCTGCATGCTGCAATGATAAAAATGAACTGAACCCCTGAAACTGTAAGTTAGCCACCATCCCAATTAAAAGTTTTCTAAATAACAGTTGCCATGGTCATGGTATCTCTTCATAGCAAAAAAAAAAAAAAAAAAAAAAAAAAAGATCCCTAAATAAAACACCAAATTTATGGAGTAGAAATGATTCCTGCAGACCATCAGCATATGAAAGAGTAATAAAGAACTATTTAACAGCATCATGTCAATAAAATGCAGCAACATGTCTGAAGTAGGCTCAAGGCCAGCTGGTGGCTCACATCTTTCTGCTCTGGCAGCTCCATGGATTCTCTCTGACTCTGCCTTCTTTCTCCTAACATTCAGTTTAGTTTTCTTTGCCTAGCTCTATTCTGCCCTATCACAGGCCAAAGCAGCTTCTTTTTCACATTAACCAATAAAAGCAACACATATACAGAAGGACTTCTCACACCAGAAGTTGATTTTAGAATTTATGAATATCTTAAAATTATAACTTAACAATGTCAACAAAAGGCAGTCAAAATATATGAGTAGATTTTTATTTTCTAAGTACCTGAATGGTGTGGGAGAATTGTCTGTATTCTGTCAAACATATTTTAATAAAACACAGATTGGCCAGGCAGGCAGTATAGGTGGGAAAGCCAGACAGGGAGTAGGGGTGGAGCAAAGAGACTGGAAGTATTCTGGGAAGCAGAAAGCTCCCTCCGCCATTCCTGCCCAGACCACTGAAGAAGCAACATGTAAGCTGACAGCTGAAAAAGGTACCAAACCATATGGCTAACATAGATAATGATAATGGATTAATATAAGTTACAAGGACTAATAAGAAGCCTGACCTAATGGGCCAATCAGTTTATAATCTTATGGAGCCCTGTGTGTGATTTTCTTGGGGACTTGCTGGCTGTGGGATACTGGGTGGCACAGAAACCCCCAACAAGCCAACCCCCATGCTACACCTGAATTGTTCTGAAAAATATTTCTCACATGGATATATCCAAGACCAGACAAATTCCATCAAATCAGATAAAGTACTGTGCTTTAGAGAATAAACTATATACATAAATCTACATAAATTTTTCAAGCCAAAAGAAAACACGGGGACTCTTCCCTTCTTTTTTTCATGAAAACAGCCTTATACAGACACAAACCATAACAAGTAGATCATAGGAAAAAAGTATGCATATGCACCAACATCCCTCATGCAAACAGAGGTAAATACACTTAGAAAATACTAGAAAATAATATATACTATTATATTAAAATGAGAACACATCATACCTCAGTTTAGCATAGTTAGTTTAGCATTTGAAAGTCAACATAAGTAATCTACCATATTTACAGAATAAAGAAAAATCATATGGTCAAATCAACAAATGCATAAAATTCATTCATAATATAACTCTTGGGAAAGTAGAATCAGGAAACAAATTCCTCTGTTGAATCAAAGCTACTTAGAATCTTAAACTAACATCATACTTAGTAATGAAATACAGAGCCACATCACCAAGAGATCAGAGGCAATGCAAAACTACTCTTTTTTTTAAAAATTTTTTTTTGAAAGTAATTTTATTAAATTATAAAAGTTTCCATTTACGCCCCTCTTCCCAACACCCTCCCACTCCCCCCTCCCTCTCCTCCTCCCTCTTTGTCCCTAAGGGCAGTCAGGGTTTCCTGCCCTGTGGGAAGTTCAAGTTCCTCTCCCCTCCCTCCAGGTCCAGGAAGGTGAGTATCCAAACAGACTGAATCCCAAAACTCCAGTATATGCAGAGGAAACTAGTCCCAGTGTCATTGTCAATGGCTTCTCAGAAAGACTCCAGGCCAGCCACATTCAGAGAATCCGGCTACATTCAGAGAATCTGGTTGGATCACGTGCTCGTTCAGTCGCAGTCCAACTGGCCTTGGTAAACTCTCATTAGATCCAACCCCTTGTATCAGTGGGTGATAGCATCCCTCGCAGTCCTTCGTCATTTTCTTCGTCCTTCTGCTCCTCATTTGGATCTTGGGGGGCTCAGTCCGGTGCTCCAATGTGGGTCTCCGTCTGTATCGCCATCCAACGCCAGATGAAGGATCTATGGTGATAAGCAAAATATTCATCAGTATGGTTATGGGCCAAGGCCGGTTCAGGCACCCTCTCCTCTGTCCAGAGAACAATCTGGGGATCTCTCCTTGGACCTGGGATCCCATATATAATCAAGACACGGTATGTATTCACTCATAAGTGGATTCTAACCATAATTAAAGGTCTTTGAGCCTATTATTCGTGATCCTAGAGAAGCTAAATAAGAAGACGAACCTGATGAAGATTATTTAGCTATCCGCCAGGAGGTAGGAAATAGTCAAGAGTCCCAGGTAACCTTGGGTGCATGGGGGAGTGTGGGAGGGTTGTTGGAAGGGGAGAGGGTTAGAGAGAAGGGAGTAGGGGAGGAATGGAGAAAGCTTGGTTGACCGGGATGGGGGGAAGGGAGGAAGGATGAATATGGGATCAGGGAAGAATATATTTCAACTAAGGGAGTCATTTTAGGGTTTACAGGAAACTTGATTATATATGGGATCCCAGGTCCAAGGAGAGATCCCCAAAACTACTCTTAATATGGCTATCCAGCCTTGTACTCAAGGCTTCAACCAACTCAGTAACTCAAGAAAAGAAAAAGCTATGTGAATAGGACATTAGAAGGAAAAACTCCCATTTACAAGCCATACAATGGCTGTGCAGAAAAGCCAACTGACTTCTTGTGATAGCTAATTGTGGTTGTCAACCTGTTTTCATATGGTATCAATTAAAATCCAAGCTGCTGGGCATCCCTGTGAGGGGTTTTCTTAATCATGTTGTTTGTGGCAGGAAGACTCACCTTCTAGCGGCGGATCACATAAAAGGACAGGGAAGAAAGAAACTCTGCTCTTTGCCTTCTTGTCCTCACTCTGGCATGTAAATCTCTCTTGTTACTGTGGCCTGGATTAAAGCCAACTTCCTCAGGAATCCAGTGTAGCATAGACTGAAGAGCAGCAGCTCTTGAAGATTCCTCCAAGACCAGGTTGGAACTTCAGAGATGTCTAGTCTCATGAGCTTAACAATCATCAGCTTTTCACCCTTTTCTTCCTCAGACAGCCATTGCTGGACTACTCCAACAACATCCTCTAGGCCAGTATAATAAGTTACCCTTTGAAATGAATATATATACTTGAAATGAATATACATATACATATATATGCATGTGTATTCATTCTTTCAGTTCTACTCCTTTTAGAGAACCCTGACTAATATACCATCTTTTCCTCAAAAAAAATTGTAAGAAAAAAATGAATAAATTTAAGAATATCTCAGGATATAAGATTAATACCCAATCACAAGCAATATTCCCATTGAGGCTTCAAAGTATCTCAAAAGAAAAAGTTGAACAACAGATTGAAATAGAACTAATAGATAGCTAAGAAAAGAATGCCTAGACTATTCCCCCTGCTATATGGAAAACTGAGACAGAGCATTGTTGTGGAATGTTTCTTTACACTGTGAGTCTGCTGTGATTAGTTTAATAAAGAGCTAAATGACAATAGCTAGGCAGGAAGAGATCAAGCGGAACTTCTGGGGGCAGAAAAAGCTCAGAGAGGAAGAAAGGTGGAGTTGCCAACCTGCTACATAGGGACCAAGACATACAAGAGGAGAGATAAATGCCATGAGTCAGGAGGCAGCACATAGATAGATGGAAATGGGTTGAGTGATAAGAGTTATTTAGAAGCAAGCCTAAGCTATAGGATGAACTGCTTTCATAATTAATAATAAGTCTATGTTGATTTATTTATGAGCTGGCAGCCCAAAGAAAAATCCGGCTACAGAGGAAAGTTCTAAATGCAAAGGCTAATAAAAACTTGGGAAAAAATCTTGCCAACCCATAATGAGCAAAGATTTTGATTTTCTGGGAAGGACACAGAAATCTGGAATCATAAGAAAATTATATTAAATCAATATTAAAATGTTTTTTATTGATTTTTATTGAGCTCTACATTTTTCTCTGCTCCCCTACCTGCCTCTCCCTTCAATTTCAATCCTCCCCCAGCGCCTCCTTCTACCACACCAGCCAATGTAATAGAAGCATGAGGACTTGTGCATGCATGGTGTGACTTAGTGGGCCGACCCAGTGCGGGGGACACGGCAAGCAATATGACTAAAAAGAAGCGGGAGAAAAAAAATATTTTATAGAAATAATGAAGGTACAATTAAGAAAATTATAAAACAATCATAGAGATACAGTTAGAAATGTCAAAATCAATTTGTACCAATGTCTATATATGCATCTTTAAGTATAATAACTTAAATTCAAAATACATGCATGCCAGTATGAAAAAAATGTAATGGGCAGAGGATATAAACATATCATTAAAAAGAAAACAGATTTAACTGGTAGGTGTGAAAAGTTACCTAATTAGAAAATGCATACAAGATATTTGAAAATATAATGAGGTATCCACCTGTAGAAGCAACTAAAATTAAATAGACTGGTGTATTAGCTACTTTTCTATTGCTATGGATAAACACCATGACCAAAGTCCACTTACAAAATGGATGACTTTACTTTGGCTATCAGTTTTCCCGTGGGAGTCCATAATAGTGGGGAAGGGCAGCAGATGGCTGGAGCAGAAGCTGAGAGATCATGTCTTAAACCATGCACCAAAAGCAAAGTGAATAGTAAACTCTCAAAGTCTGCCTCCAGCAACAAAGCCCTCCTCTATCATCTCCCCATAACCTCCCCAGACAGCGTCATGAATTGTGGACCAGTTGTTCAAACACCTGAGCCTATGGGGGACATTTTTCATTCAAACCACAACTCATCACATGAAAGAAATGAAGATAAAAGCGAAAAGAGAACAGTTATGACAGTCACCTTTCTAGAACAAAGTCAGATATGCAAGATGTTAACTGACAAAGAGAAACTGTTTGCTTTGGCTCACATTTTTGGTGGTTCCCATCTGTGGCTTGTTGGCTCTGCTGTTTTGGGTCTGTGGCAGGGATGAACATCATGGAAGATGCATGTGGTAGAACAAACTGCTCCCCTTCATGGTATGAAAGAGGTGAGAAGAGAGAGGAGAAATTTGACATTTCACATTGTTTTCAAGAACATAAATCCAATGATTAAACCTTCACAGTAGGTCTTCCTCACTATGTTGCCAAGATAGGAATAAGATCTCCAACAAATGGTGCTTTGGAGATATAGCAATATTCAAACTACCAAAAACCTGAGACAATCCAAATATCTGTCAATAATAGAATAACTTTAACATGTTTGGAAAACAAAAATCAAATGTGATGCCTCATGCCTGTAATCCCGACATTATGGAGGTAAAGGCAGGAGGACCAGAAGTCAAAGTCATTCTTAGCTGCACAGCTTATAAGAATGGATGAGCAAGCGTGATTTTTGTGGATTGTGTTTAGCATTGCTTTCTAAATTAGAAACCAGCTTGTCTGACTGCTCAAAGACACGAAGGCCTGACTCATTCATAAAGAGGCAGCAAACTCATCAAAGAAGTGACAGCAAACCCTAAGGGTAAGGAGTAATGCAGGGAGGAAGATGGAGAGAGAAGAGCAAGAAAACCCAAGGTTCCACCCAAGAAGAGACAGACACTATTTTTATTTATACTGACCAGAATAAAAGAGATAACTAGTTATTATATGCTAAATTTTGCTCCAGTCCTCATCAAGTCCCTGTGTGAGATAGACAGAGGTTTCTAGCAGGGGATCGAGAGCCATCCTGAGAGATAAAGAAACTTGTCTCAAAAAACTCTTGTGATTATGACAGTAGCTATCGTCTAGAATGAAAAAGGAATAGAGTATCAATAGAAACAACATGGGTGAGTTTTACAGGAATTTAAACAAGGAATTCAGGTACACACACACGACAGAGAGGTGGGGAGAAGAGAGGGAATATAATCACATTTATAGATTTTATATAAATTACAAGAGAAATCAAAAATAATCAGTGGTGATAAAAGTCAAAGCGGTCGATTTAAATGCCATAGATTTGACTCAAAATGGAATTAAATAAGGGAATTTTCAGAACTGACTAAAATATTCTATCTCTTATTTGGCAATTATTTCACAATTATGTATAGTTACTCAAAAGTAATTAAACCAAGCACTTAAGTAGAATTTATTGTCTGTAAATTATGCCTCAGTAAAATAGAAGCTAAAATAAAATAAAAACTTCAAGGAATGCTTTATTTATTTCACATGACATTGCATGCCATTGATTTGCTAATAGCTTCAGTAAAATCCTCTCAGGATGCTTAACTATAACTGATTGAGATTTAGTTTCAAACAAGCTGTTTCACAAAGTTATCTTTACTTTCCCCACTTCTTATGAATAATCTTGCTGTCATGTCACTGTTTACCAGGGCAAAATACCCATTTTATTCATGGTTGCTGTTGCGCTTGTTTTAATAATATTGTCTTCGGTAGAGCTACAATTCTTGGAAGGAATTTTTCCACGCAACCTGTCCATTTTGTGCAAATCAGCTTAATTAAGTCCAATCAAAATAGCCATCATTCCACTGGGCAATGGATATCTTCAGTGAGTCTGGTATTGTCAAAACAAAAGGAAAACCATGAGGGTCTTGACAATCTCTTCCTATCGGGGAAGCATATACAATGTTGATTAAGTTTTATTATCAATTTGACACAAGCCATTTTGAAAAAGGGAGCTCAGTTGAGAAAACATCTCCATCAAATTGGCCTGGGATTCATTTTCTTCTTTGATAATACAGGTAGGTCCAGCTGTAACTACCTGGGTTAGTGGTCTTGGGTGATCTGAGAAAGTAGGCTGAGCAAACCATGAGGAGCAAGCCAGTAAGTAACACTAGTCTATGGCCTCAGCATCAGTTACTGCCTCCAGGTTCTTACCCTTTAGGTTTTCAAAGTTACTTCTTTGGAGAGTTCTCTGACTCTGCGTATGAGTTAGGTGTTAGGATCTTATTTAGCAATAAGACAAGTCACTTTCCAGCTTAGACAAAAGTGTTTAGTACACTCATTAAAAATCACTCTATATGTTCTACCATCCCTCTGTTGCAAGCTGCCAAATCCCATGGCTCTTTGCTTCTTACCTGAACTCTATGAGTATTCCAAATGGAGTACACATATCTGAAGATTCAAAGCTACCATCTGCAAATGAGGGAGCACATTCAATACTTGTCTTTCTGGGTCTGGGTTATCTGACTCAGAATGATTGTTTCCAGTCCTGCTTATAAACTCACAAACTTTATAATTTTGCTTTATTAACCACTGAATAATATTCCATTATGTAAATGCATGACATTTTATTATTTAATCATCAGTTGGTGGACATCAAGTCTGCTTCCATTTCCTGGCTATTATGAATAGAGTAGGAATGAACATGGATCAGCAGGTGTCTCTGTAGTAAGAGACAGATCTGAATGATATAGACAGATCATATGATACATGTTTTTAGCTTTTTGACAAATTGCCACACTGATTGTCACAGTGGCTGTACAAGTTTATATTTTCACCCGCAGTTAAAAGTGTTTCCCTTTTCCCACATCCAGTCCAACATTTGTTGTCTTTTTCTCCTCCTCTTTTTCCTCCTCCTCTTCTTCATTTTATTTTAGTCATTCTAGTAAGAGAAATTCTCAATGCAATTTAAATTTCTGTGATAACTAATGATGTTGAGAAATTTTAGCGTGCTATACAGAAGCTTTATAGTTTCATAAGGTCCTGCTTCTTAATTGTTTGTCTTAGTAACTCTACTAATTGAAGTCCTATTCAGAAAGCCCTTTCCTGTGCCAATAGGTTCCAGTGTATTTACTATTTTCTCTTCTATCAGATTCAGGTTATCAGATCTTATTTTGAGATTCTTGACATACCTAAAGTTGATATGCAGGGTGAGAGAAAATGATCCAGGAAAGGAAGAGTTAAATTAGAATGATACATGGGAGTTCAAGGTACAGGAGAGAATACAGGAAAAGATAAACAACACTAAAGGGCTTTGGAAAAAGTCATATCGGAACCCACTATTCAAGATACATATACACCTACATAAAATGTCAAAATGGAATTACCTTAAAATGGGATAGTAATGTACCTACTACACACAACATAATCATCAACAACCCAGTACTAGGCATGGGAACTTTTCCAAGAAGATTGAAGGCCATTTCTTGCCCAGGAAGAAAAGACTGAAGCGTGGAGAAAAATGCCATACACAAGACCCTTTGCAGAGATAGTATCTATGGATTTTTTGTTGATGAATCAGGTAGATGGCATACCGGAGAAAAAGGAGATTCAAGGACTATTCCCAGATCTGTGTACACAACCAGTAGATGGATAATGAGTTACCCAGTGAGAGTGAAAAATAGGGAAGAGAAGTTGGGGTGAGGTGACACAGTGGGTCCACACTGGGTCAAGGGTTTAAACTTGCCATTATTGGTATAATAGGTATATAGCATTTGCCCATTTTGAATTGGAGGCATTTCATCTCACAGAGAATATTTGACCTGCTGTGGGAGATAATATATGCTGCTCCTTCAAAATATGACATGATGGCTCTGCCCATCACGACCAGGAATCTAATTTTCTGCCCTATGAATATGAGTTTAGACGTGTGATTTGCTCTGGCCTCATAGGATCCCAGTAAATGTGACTCAGCGTAGCCTTGGAAAGTCTCCTTGGCTGTGCCATGATCATCACCATGGAAACCAGCTGTGGCTAGCTACTCCATAGCAGTGGACACACACTACATTAATGTCATTCTAACCACTAGACATGTGCCAGGCCACCTTGTGTCATACAAACCAGTTGAAGCCATCCCAGAGTGGAATGAGGACAAACAGAGAAAGTCACTAAGTCACCTAATCAACACCTAAATGATACATATTCCTAAATCCAAAAGGGGTGAGAGCCCAGGTCAGAGACAGTAACTTTGGCCAACTCAGCCCGAAATTCCTGCCTTTCTCATCATTCCAAGGCGAGGTTATAGTCATATATCAGTATTCTTGGGACCAGGAACTGCTTCTTGAAGCTTGTAGGTCCAAAGACCCACTTGTTTTGTAAAAAAAATTCAATCCCCCCTCCTCCTCTTTTCTCTCCTTCTCTTGCTGTTGAGACAATGTTGCTGTAAAAGCAACCGACAGAAATCCAATTCAGTCTCTGGGGAAATTTATCGAAAAAAAAACTTGCTATGCCAGTGCTTTTCCATGGCAATAGAAAGCACATGGGATCTCAGGAGGGGCATCCATCACAGTGTGGTGCATTGCAGTGCAGGAATTGGCATTTTCTCCAATTCCTCAAAGCATAGTTAAGGGCAAAATAAATGTAAAGATATGAGGTCCAGGCTAACTGCTGACATGCTGTCCCTTAAGAAGCACACCACTGGCTTAAGAAAAATCAAGATAAACAAAACACTAAACGAAGCCGCCAAAGTGAAGAACATTCAATTCTGGATGTCTCTGAACTGAAATCCACACTCAAAGCAAGGTTCCAAGGTATACATAGGGTCAACAGGTTCAACCACTGCAGCTCATGCAGACCATGAGGACTGAGGTGTAGCTCTGAGACCCAAGAGAAAACAGGAAGAAGGAAAGCGCTACTCCCCAGCATGGCTTTAAAAACCTGGGAGCCTTATCTCTGGACCCTGTGCTATCATTGTGATTGTAGGATACTGGTCATATTATGTCACACCCATCAAGGTCATGATTAACCATGAACACTTCCACACAGCACTCATTGTTTAGAGTCAGAGTGAGTACCCAGACGTGGGGCACAATTCACTCAAACATGGCACCCTGTCATTGTGAAAAATAACAGAGCAGGACAGTCTTCTGACCTCCTCCTGTCTGTCTCTCCCAACGCAAGCCATGGAAGACTCCATTGACATTTCTACGAAGTAGATCTTGAGATCCTCATTCTCGAGGTGCCTTCTGTTTACGCAGAAGAATGGAGCACACTTATATCTGAAACCATAGAAACGAATCTCTACAGGTAGTACTGGCAAAGGTCTGATGCTCCCATTTTGTTCCAACTGGACTATTTTCCCCTTGACCAATCATGCATCACTACAAGTATCTACTTTCCATTTAACAGAAAGAGATAAGTTTTCTTTGTGTTTGGGTTTCATTTCTGAAGTTTCTTGTGCTGTATAAAACTCTTTAAGTATGTGTTTATATTTTGTTTATCTTTCTATTATGGGAAACACAGCCATGAGTTTAGTGGTAGTTGAAGAAACATAATGCCCTCTACACAAGAAAAAGGTCTAGTAGGCCACTAAGTACGGAAGTAGCCACTGTAGCCCTCATCAGCCAGGAACAAGAGGAGCATGTCAGGTTTACTGGAGTTTAGATGTTGAGAGGAGAAAGATTCTAGTGGATAAGACCTGGAGTTCACTGTAGGTCGTTCCATAAAGTAGTGTACGACCCTCATTAGATTCCCATCCACATCTGCGGCACCAAGAATTTCTCTACATGTTACTGACTTAAACTCGACCACAGCACTATGAGGTGAAGGCCAGTTCTCTGACTCCTCTGTTGCCGGTGGCCAGACTGAAATGAAAGGGTTATGTGGCTTCTCAAGACCCCAAACCAGGAAGGGATGGCACTTCGACTTAAAACCTAAGATGTCAGATTCTGAATCCCCTGCTTTTATATTTCTAATCTTGTTGGAATCTAAGACATAAATAGTGTATCTACGATGGTGGAAAAGGTAACGAGATCTGTTCTAGAAGAAAAATAGCAGTCAACTATAAAACACCAGTTTAAGTAATGGGATGGATTCTTCCTCTTCATGAGCCATATTTATTTAAGCTTTGTGTGACATGGGAACCTTCATATGGAGGCAAGACGGAGGGAAATAGTGAGAGATTTCATCACACTGCTCAGAACACTGCAATTTAAAGCTCATGGGTTATTTATTCCTGGAATTTGCCATTTACTATTTTTAGGCAGTGGTAACAGAAACCACACAAAGCAAAACTGTGCATAAGGCTGGACTACCACACTGATTTTGGATGCTCTTGAAATATGCTAGTAGAAGTCATTTAAAAAAAACATTATCAATGTTCACAGGGAATCAGGAAGAGAGTGATGGACACACACAGTACGTGGACAGTTTAACAGAGAGCTTTGTAGAAGTCTGTGACTCTTGTCCTTGCTTCCCCTTGGACAAAGCTGTGTCCCATTCACACAACCTAGCACAACCTTACCCATCAAATAAGGTCTATAAATAAAAGGACACCCATAAGGAACTTAGCTCAATGAGCACACAGGGAGGATTCAATGGGGACTGCTTGTAATGTGTTACTTTTCCCAAAGTCAACTGAAGCATCTATGCATCTAGTCTACAGAGGGTGGTAGTTCCATTTCATGACCCCTTTTCCTATCCTTCCAGTCTACAGCTCTAAAGGAACACATTCTGATTGAAGCTACAATTACCTGTAAACTTATCAGACACCCCCACCAGAATGTAAATTTGGACCCTTTAACAATCTCGGGAGGCTCTCCTATATCAATCAGGCTAGGCTCTCACTGACAGGAACAGGCCTCCAATGTCTCTGGCAACCAGACTACAGATCCTCTTTTTCTAATTTTTTTTCTTTTTTTTTTCTTTTGAGACAGAGTTTCTCTCTGTAGTCTTGGAGCCTGACCTAGAACTCACTTTGTAGACCAGGCTGGCCTCAGACTCAGAGATCTGCCTGCCTCTACCCCCTAAGTGCTGGGATTAAAGGCATGTGCCACCACCATCCCTCCAGGTTCTCTTAAGGTAAGTTACCAACAAACACTCTATGCTTTAGAGTTCAACACTTCGATGTGAAAGATGTCTCTGTATACATTAGGGGGACATACTGTTTTAAACAAGGCCTCTTAGGAGAATTAAGTTTTTACCCCCTCTCTTAGAAAAAGGAACCACTCCCATTCAAGGGAGCCACATACTGCAGATGGTGGCCTGGTTTGGGGCTCCTACCTCGGGGACTGCCAAGTTGCCTTTAGGTGAAGGAAAGACAAAGAAGTCTGAGGAGTCCATGCCAGTTTCAGCTTCCAGGCTCAGGTCTTGAGGCACTCTCCACAAATCAACTAATGAACACTTCATCACACGGTATGTTGTCTCCCCAGGGATGCCAGGCTCTAGGCTCCAATCCTGCAGCAGCCACTTGAAAGGGGCTGGGTAATTTTCAGTTAACAATTACATCTGTGATTGTGACTCCCGAAAAAGGAACCTTCAAATCCCGGACCTTTCTCTAAAGAAATCCTTCCTGTATGTTTGTTGAACGACCGTGAGTCATATTGAAGGCAGATCATTAAGTAAGGCCCTACCTGGACCCTCCGCTTCCCCCTAGGTGTCATTGACACCACCGTCTTCTGAGAAAGCTCTTTCCATGTGCCTTAGGATGTTTAGTGCAGAACACATAGGGACTTTATCAGGAGTTGCTCCCTAGAGAGATGCTCACGGTGAAGACGTGTGCACACCTTTGCAGAAACACACCGTCAGTTGTTCTGCTGTAGGCACTGTTGGAACAAGCAAACTTAAAAACTGGAATATTCTACTTTGGGAGGAAGATTTATTTTTTTCCAAGAAAACCTCATTGAAAAGGTACTAAGGCAAAATCTGGTATGGGTTTCTTTTTCAGACTGGACATCAAGAACTGGCCATTCAAAACGTTATATGACTATGTGTCTTCTTAAAATACTAAAAAAGTTAACGTGCTTTCTTGTTGTATCCTTTTGACATGATTTAAAGGATTTGTTTTGGGTCTGACTAATGATATGTTCTAATATTCGGGAAAATATAAAATGAATTGCTGGATAGCTTTTCTGAAAATCTTCCTGTTAGATTTTACTGGACACTATTGTTCACAAAATAAACAATAAATACCTCTCTGTCTCCTGTCCTGCAACCAAAGTAAATCAGATGTGTTCCCCAGTTTTGAAAATCTGGAAGGAAAATTTGCAATCAGCTGGATGTGTGTCATTTTCACACATGTGTCAAAGCGAATGTCCTGAGAACCAGGCAGAAAAAAAGGAAGAACGAGCTGAAAAGGAGCCCTGAAGCCTGTTGTTGACTCTCCAGCGGCAGCTTGCTTCTCAGTGGGTTGACCTGCAGGAGCCGGGAGTGTGTGTGTGTGTGTGTGTGTGTGTGTGTGTGTGTGTGTCCCCCCGCAAAGCCCTGTGTTGCTCACACATGCTACAATCTTAAGGGCCATAGACAAGCTTCGCTTCCTGAGCAGTCTCTCTAACCCCTACATTAGGGGGTGGGTGCTCACTTCCTAGTGAAGCTTTTTGCTGAAAGAGGAGAAATTAAGAAGGTTGGGGAAGAGAGAGGGGACTATAAAAGATCAAGAAAAAGGATTTGCCTGTGCACGTAGTGTGATGTGCATAATATGGTCTTAATTGCAGAACCTAGGAGGCAGAAGCCAGTTGGCCTCTGCAAGTTCAAGGCCAGACTGGTCTATATAGCAAGATCCAGGTCAGTCAGAGTTTCATAGTGATACCATGTCTGAAGGACAGCAGAGAAAACATTGTCCATACTACTTAACAATTCCTCTGAAAATATTCAGTTCTATCCAGGTGCAGGTGTCCTTAAATGGTCCATCTGCTTCTTCTACAACAGAAACACCCAAGTTTAAGCTAAAGTGGTGAAGGGAGCAGGCAAGAGGGCGTGCCTGCTTCCTAGGCTTCTTGTCAAATACTCCAAATGCTGCTACTAGCCCATCCTTTATTGCTTAGTTGATCACTCTGTCGAACTCTGCCTCTTCTCAAAAGGCCAAGTGTGAGTATCTGCATCTCTATTTGAGTAGTAAGCCCAAGCCATCTGTGCTGACCTTCCTGATTTTTCTGAAGTGCATTGCAGCCATGGTGAGAGTCTGTCATTTGCTTAGACTCATGCCTTATCCTGACTTGGAAACTGTGGTCGAGATTTGGATTTAGGATTTAGATTGACATTGGAATGTGGTTCCACCTGCCTACAGCTTAGCCAAAGGCAATATCACTACATGAACACTTTGGTTCTTGATTATTTAATAGTTAAAAGGGGCTATGGTGTTCACAGTGCAACATTGTGGTAAAGACTGAAGGATCTAACTAAGGATCCAGCCTCAGATAACAAATAATTTTTTCAGTGGTGTTGCGGTAACCATGATCAGTGTTCTGTGGGGGCCCATCAGGGAAAGCGACTTCTCTGGTCGGGGTGGAGGCTTAACATTCAGTGCTACCAGACTCTAAAATAGTTAATCCAGTTGGGCTAGTCAACCACCTAGATAGGGGAATACCCCTCAGGAAGGCAGAACTATCCCTAGGAAGGTGGACTCACCACAAATCATGTTAAAAAGAGTAGGCAGAATGCTTATCCCTCCATGAAATACTCTATTATTTCTTCTCAGAACATCTGCCTCCTAGCACAGTCCCTGTGAGTACCATGGGGTTCACCCGGGTCTGTCCACCTTTCTGAGTTCTGACTCAGAAAGTTGTAACTATTTCTTTCTTTTTCTCATTTTTGCCTCTTCCTTCTCTGCCACCAGACACTGGCAAGAGTCCAAGCACAATTTGGTTTTTTTTCCCATCTTTGATGCTTCGGGTTTATTACTCTTTCTGCCAAGATGTTCCTCACTATGTTGCTGCGACCCCTATGCAGCTGACCTTCATGATGACTTAAGTTGAACAGCATGGTTGTTGTTCATTCCTTTCTATTGTCAAATCTTCTCCTCCAGGTAACCATCATGTATATCTTGCCTGCCCTGGGGTTTCTGTTTTCAACCCTAATAAAATTATTCATGTGTTTCTGCTTGGTCCATTCTTAAATTCCACTATTAATGAGACTAAGAACTCCAAGAAGAGATCCAAATTTTTGTGGTTTCATTGGCACACACCTATACAAACAGTCATTGAAACAGAATGAAAGGGAGGGAGGGAGGAAGGAAGGAAAAAAGGAAGGAAGAAAAGAAGAAAGAAAAGAAGGAGGGGTGAAATAAAGTAAAGAGAGAAGAGGGGAAGCTATACTGAAGAGTATTAGGAGCTCAATAAATATTCCTGCCCCTTACAGCATCATAAGACTGTGCATGTGGCTGACGGCTAGATATATATCTAATGATTAATCTAAACATGGAAACAAACACATTTTCCCATTAAGGAATATTTTCAATTCTGTCATTTTAATGTAAATGAAAATCTGAAAGCAATCCTAATGTTTTCATCTTCTGAGAAAGAAGTGTAAAAATGTTATGTTCAAATTACACATTAGCAATTTCCCTCTTGCTCTATTTCTGCTATCAAGGCTAGACGTTCACTCTGGACATGGAACTAGGTCCCCTGTGTATCTCATGCCATAGACTATGACAAAGAGTCTCCCACCAGCATATGGGACAAGCACTCTCATCACCCCAGGTTCCCCAGGGAAGACAGTGGTTGAGGACCATTCCATCAGGAGAGCAGCATGGGGTGGAGCTGATCCAAATCCAGCAGCTTCCCTCTCTTAAGCTTGTTCACTACCACACCACACTTTATTGCTTTCTCTGCCCCAAAAGAGGAAACAACTTAAGATTCTAGTGTAGTTGGCAATATGTTGGTTTTCATAATGCAAGGCGTGGGTTACAGTGGAAGAAATAGACAGCACAGAGATTCTTGCCATCTTAGCCTTCCAGCTAGAAAAACAAGCGACCATGCAGACATACACCTTTTACATTTATAAGCCAGACACCATGGAGGCCAAACCTGATTATGGGGTGATTTTTAAGAAATCACAGTTTTGTGGGAGACAAGGAATGCAGAAGATTGCATTCTTATTTAGGATAGGACAGGGATACAAGGCAAGAGGAAATAAGCAACCATGAGGATGCCAGAATGATTATTTTGCAGAGGGTTCTTTGTAAGCTGTCTTTGGAACCTCACATCCTGAAGAAAGGGCATCTTATTGATGAGTCTGGATAAGTGTGAAGGCTGGGAAGCTATGTGTGTGCCATATCTGGGATGGAGGGCAGAAGAATGCTTTGGAATCGTTGGTTTGTATTAGAAAAAAAATGTCTCTTCCCTGCATTTTTGGGGTAATTACTCACTGAGCTCCATTGGATTGCTTGTCATAGAACAGGATTACAATTTTGTTTCTCCAAAATATGATTGCCAATGTTGAAATGCGTCTACCACATGGTACGTGTCTTAATATCAATAGTTGCCTAATCTGGGAGGCAGTGGGCATAGCAAAGGGAACAACATTGAAACTGTGCACAACAGGACACCTATTCTTTTTACTTCTCATATCCTGACCTTAGGGAGAGAAATTATTGCTTAGAACTCACTGTTTGCACGTCATTCATAAAGGGTGATACTCAAACTATTTAACAACTGATGGTGCTAACACTCAGTGATTAAGAGAAGCCTAGGGATAGTGACACCTGCTTTGTAGAGGGTCGGGGGAGGAAGGGTGAGCTGATATGGAATCCAGTCAGCGCTGCTCAGCAACAGTTCAGCAGTTAGAAGAACAGACTATTTTCTTTCTAGTCACGAACCATATTCCTCAATGCCTCTTTGTAGCAGTACCCTCTTCTCAGTCTCCATGGGCCCTAAGGGGACATGTCCAAACAGACATGAAGCAGTTGATGTGGGGTCTTCTGGTCACAGAGATCTGAGCTTTCAGAGGTAGGAAAGAGGAATTTATTTTGGTTTAAAAACATAATTAAAGTAACTAGTACACCTCTTGGGGTGTTGTGAGGCTTCTTGACACGAGGCATGCATGCTCCATACCCAGAGTTATCATTCAGCTTCTTAACAGAAATAGATAAATACATAATTGAAAATATATTCTCTTTATATGAAAGACTGCATCTTCCTTTATATCTCCCGTGTCCCTTCCTAATGGCAGAATGTGGAATTCTAAAGACCTCTCAGACTGTCTTACAGGTAACATCTGAAATGCCAGTTTGATTCCATCAGTGAGAAGCAATGTTTGAGATCTGCTTGTGGTCATTAGGTCTGTGAGTGGAAGATCAGGGTCGAGGACATCTGTTTTACTAGAGCAGGGAATTCTTGAGTAGCAACAGCTTTAGGAGCCTCGTGGGTCCTGTTCTTGGTGCGTCCTGATCTTAACTTGGTGCTCGTGTGATCTGAGGAGATGCCGTGTGCCTACGGTATTTCCAACCAGACAATATCCCATGACTACCCCCTTCCTAGTACAGATGGAACTAATGTTTTTCTTTCTCTATTTCTGTTATCAAGCTGCATGATAACTCTGGGTATGTCAAGAAGCCTCACAACAGCCTATACACTTCCTCAGGAGGTGGGCTAGTTACTTTTCTCATTGCAGTGACCAAATACTTGACAAGAAGCAATTTAGCTTTATGTTTGTTCAAAGTGTGACAGCAGAACCTACCATGGAGGAAATGACTTGGTAACAGGAGTGAAAGCTTCTTGCTCACATATGAGCAAACAAAGGACAATGCTAGTTCTCCCCCCCCCACACACATACCTTTTAATTCAGCACACGAAACCAGCACACGAAGTGCTGGCACCCACAGTCAGGGCAGGTCTTTGCCCCTACTGAATCTTCCTTGGAAACTTAATCACTCACCTGAAGGCATGTTTACCTCGTGCTCTGACTATTTCCTGACTCAAGCAAGTTGGCAATAAAGATTGTCCAATAGAGTGAGTGGATCCATTCTAATGAGTCCCCAATGTTGAAACTGGAGTCTTTAGTCTCTGGAGTATATTTGATACTTTTTACTTAATACTGATTACATTCTTGAACTAATTTCTTGAGAATTTAGTCAGTATCTATATCTATGTTCCATATGTATGCAATAGTTCATGCTCAGTAATCACTAAGGCACCATTTTGTACCAGGAAAGACTTAGAAATCACATAAACAGCCCCAAGTAGGAAACTGCAAAATAAAGTGTTGGTATAACTTAATTCTTTGGAGATTTATTTCCAAGTGATATAGATCTTTCTATCCTGCTATGGGAAAATGTGCGTAACATAATATCAATTAATGTTAAGTGACTCTTTATGACAATCACAGCTCATGCAGTTTAGTTCTAGGTGGGTCTGTCTTGGATCAAATGAAGCCAGTCCATGAAGCTCCATCTCTATAAGAAAGTTTATTCTGATAGGGGACACATGGTCTAGCTCATATCAAATGAGTAAAAATGGTTGACTTGAGCATCTGGGGAAAAAGTGAAAATTAAGGTTTTCTGGATTTTTCGAGACATATTCTAGAAATCACCTTCTTGCTCTGTCTTGATATCAGCATGTAGACATATAGCATGGGGATTTCTGTAGATGAAAGTTTCTGTCCCACCCAGTACTGCAGCCACTCAGTCCCAAATAAACCCACAAAGGCTTATATTAGTTACAAACTTCTTGGCCTATTAGTGCAGTCTTGTTATTAACTAGAGCTTACAACTTAAATTAATCCACAATTCTTGTCTATATTTATCCATATAGCTAGGGACCTTTTCTCAGTAAGGCATTCTCATCTTGTTTCCTCTGATTCTGGAAGATAACTGCATCTCTGCCTTTTCTCTTCCTAGAATTCTCCTAGTCTGATTGCCCCACCTATACTCCCCACTTGACTACTGGCCAATAAGCATTTTATTAAAACAATACTAGTGACAAATCTTTACAGTGTACAAGATCATTATCCCACAGCATTTCCCCTTTTTTCTTTCTTTTCAAGTGCCACCTTGCAGCCAAGATGGAAAACCAACCTCTCAGCATGAACACCAGAAAGGCAGACAGGAATGAGGTAGAAGCCAGGCCTCTGAAAATATATGTAGACCACTGAGTCAGACAGATAGCAAACCAAGTTCTTCCTTTGTGACTTTAGTAAACAAATCCTGTCTCTCACACAGGGTAGTTAAACTTGTTTTTTTGATTACTTTTGATGTAAATATGTGCTGTAAAAAATACAGGGGGATAAAAGAGTAAAAATGGTAGATTGCATTATGCCATTAATTTGAAAAATAAAGTAATATTTTAATAGATTTATTTTTTAGTTTCTCATGTGCACGTTTGTGTGTGTGTGTGTGTGTGTGTGTGTGTGTGTGTGTGTGTGTGCATGGAACATGAGTGCAGTGCCTACTCAGGCCAAAAGAGGGTGGTGGAACCCTTGAAACTATAGTTACAGATGGCTGTGGGTTATAGGTGGCTGCCTGGAAGGGAATTGAGCCTGGGTCCTCCATAAGACTATCAAGTGCTCTTCACCCCTGAGCCATCGCTTCAGAACCTAAAACATCTTTAAACAAATATATGCAAGTGTACTTGAATATACCCAGTAAATTTCTATAAACACATGAGGCTGTTTATTGGAATTACCTCCAAGGTGTAGGTTAGAAGGAACTGAGGTTAAAGGTAACAACTTCATTGGTGTTTGGCATGTTTTGGCTTTGTATCTAAAGTAGCCAATTACATATAAGCCTTTGATTAAAAAATTCTAGTTTTACCATAGATAATCTTCACATCCAGAAATAGCTCCATGAAGAAATAGCCTGGGTCTGCTAAGTAGTTGCTCACACAAGTGAAAGAAAGGGGTCAGTCAGGAAAGGTAGCCATACTCCAGATCACATCATTTCTTTACTAAGAAGAGGTAAGGTAGAAACGTGGTATACACACCCCACAATCAAGTGTAGTCAGGAGATAGCAGTGGCACCAGCCTGAGTTCAGAGGCTGATCTGGTTGCCATACTTATCTTCATGACCTCATGTCTAAAAGGTCTAAGGGAGAAACAGAGAGCTGGATATTGACCGGAAAATCGGGGTGTGAGGGATGGGGGTATGGGTGGGTAAAGTGGAAAGGTTTCACCAAAGGACACAAAGTTTCAGTTATTATTGTTGTTAATGTAGTCAAGGTCTGATACTATCCTGAAATTTACCATGTAGCACGAATGGCCTTGAACTTGTGGTAATCCACCTGACTCAGCCCACTAAATTCTAGGATTACAGGTGTGAACCCCAGTACAAGGCCGCTCCACTTCCATTTTGAAGGATAAGTATTCAGCATGATCATGGTTAATTATCAAAATGCATTATTGGCTTTAAATTAGTGGAGAATGTGCATCTTAAATATTCTAACTACATACAGAAAGTTAATTATGTTAACCACCTTGATGTGCTAATCACCCTAAAATATATATGTCTATACAATGCCACACTGTCCATATTGAATATATGAACATTCTGTGTGCCAATCACACCTCCACAAAGGTATGCACCTTAATCCATTTTCTGCTATTAACACAGACTTTCTGAGACCATGTTACTTACAAAGAAAAGAACTGATTCTGGCTGTCCCTAGTCTCACACGTGCTGGCCACTCTCCCTGCTTTCCTTGGAACCTGCTCTTGCCAACAGTTCTCAGGCGTGACCTTTAGCGTCTGACTGTATGTTGTCCTGCCATTTCCCAATGGAAATGTGTGAACTGCCTCTGCATAAGAACTTCACATCTTTCAGGGAAGAGTCCAGACTCCATCGAGGTCAGGACTACATTGCTCCCGTGCTGAGAAAGCTCTGTCACCATCAGCAAGGGTAGTATGCCACAGCTACACCAGCCAATAACTGGGCCAGGTTTGTCCTTTCTTTCTTTACTTTTTTTCTTCTCGTTTGTTTTCGAAACAGTTTTGAAACGTGCCACCCTTGCTGGCCTAGAACTCCCTGAAAAGCTGATGGTGACCTTGAACTTCTAATCCACTTGCCTTCAGCCCTAAACTGCCAGGATTACAAGTGTGGGCCAGCACTTCCTGTTTGTGATCTAACCAAGGGCTCACACATGCTAGGCAAGTGCCTAAACTGCTGATTCACACTTAAGTGAGTTTTCTGTTTTCCTAACAACACAGCTTGGCTCCAAGGACATCAAGCATAGAGTCTTGAAAGAAGAGAAACTGCAAAGGTAGCAGCCTGAGGTGTGTGGCCGGAATGGAAGAAAAGCCTATAACAATGAAGCATTTGGAGGCTGGCACTGAGCTGTTTCCATGCATGCGCCTCAGTTCCTCTATAAGTCATTCTGAACCAAACAGGTCAAAATAAAACACAGCCATTAGTCCTGTGTCCTCGTCCTCAGACTCAACACTGGCCAGAATATCCCAGCTCTCCTGAACCTAGAGGAGAAAAATAAGACTCAAAGTCACTGAGACACAGGCAGCTTGTACTATAGATTGTTAGTGGAACCCTAAGTCCTAATTTTGTATCTTCATACACTCTCTGCCTAATAGGGTACACTTTTCCTATATCTGTAACCAAAATGACTCCACAGAAACCCTTTAAAGGAGGAGTGGCTTATTTGGGCTTATAGTTTTAGAGTCTTTATTCACCATGGAGGGGAAGGCATGGTGAAGCCGCAGAAGCATGCAGCAGAGGGTTATCCACACGGCACAGACCAAAAAAGCAGAGACAGCAGAAAGAGAACCGAAGGGTGGTTTGCCCTTAGTGACTGACTGCTGCAGCCAGTCTTCATCTCCTGAAGGCTCCCCAGCTTTTAAAATAGTGCTGCCAGCCCAGAAACAAGCTTTCCAAATGAGCCAGTGGGGACATTTCAGATTTAAACCATAACAGGGAATATTTTTAAAATATCACTATTAAATATAACTGCCATATAATCTCATGATTCTACTTCTGGGTGTAGCTAAGGGAAATGAAACGAGTATGGCAAAAGCATTTCCATGTTTATCATAGCACCATTCAAAATATCCAGGAGATGGGAATCACCCTGTCTGTCAAGTGATGGGTAAATAAAAAAGACTGTGATAAATACACACCATGGAATACGATTCAGTCATAAGAAATGAAAACCTGTCACACAGGATCACATGACAGAATTAAAGATCATTAGGTAAAATAGAGAAATCACAGAAAGAAAGTCACCCCATGATCCTACTCATATGTGAAATCTAAAAAAGGTGATCTTTTATGAGATGTTAGGAGGAGAATGGTGACCCCACAAAGCTTGGGGACAATAGAGGGATGCGAGGCATGAGAGAACTGGATTAATGGGCACGATGGTATAGCTAACAAGGACAAGCAAGCTTTTGTGTTCTATTGCAGGCCTGATACTCTACATACTTCAAAAGTTGTCAGAAGAGGGCTTAGAGGTTTCACCATAAAGAGATGGACATGTTTACTCTGACTTGAACATTATGCATGACACATTGGCATTTAAATATCACACACAAACAAAGTTGAGTACTTTTTATGTCTAGTAAAAAATAAGTAGAAGATTGCACGTGCCAAATGTTGGGGAGGAATGCTATGAAACAGTGTTGTGAAATCACAGTGGCTACCGCTACCTGCATAAAACCTCTATAAGATGAAGCCAGTCAACCCTCCAGCATAGGTAGATAAAGGGGAGAGTTTCACGACCCCACCCCAGCAGAGGAGCTTTGGCAGCTGATGGCTGCTGTGGAAGGAAAATGAGTTTTCTTCATCAGTGTAGCCTATAGCAGGTTGCTCCTAACTCAACGAATTGCCTTACAGTCATGCTTATACAGACAGCACTAATTGTACTTGGTTGGTTAGTTTAAAAGGGGCACGGGAGAAGGAAGAGAAGGAAGAAAAAGAAGAAAAATAAATGAAGCTGGAAGAAGAATGTGAGAGAATTAGTGAGGAGGTGATGAAGAGGACCAAGATGGAGGTGGTCTCAATACGTTACAGCCTTGCATGACATTATTGAAGAATCTATAATGCTAAAAATTAAATAAAATTAAGTTTAAAATGAACAATACTGTAGTTTAAAGGCTCTTTTCAAAGCTGAGGTGAAGAGAGTGGTTAACACACACACACACACACACACACACACACACACCGTGTCCCACTTACAAAGGTCAAGCAAGGGACTAAGGCAGTGAGACCTACAGTCTGGAGTCACTGTGCCTATTTCTAAACAGACAGGAAAGAAGAAGAAGCCTGAATGGTGCTATTATGGTGGCTAATTAAATTTCTTCTTTGCTGTTACAATGCCTTCCGTTTTGAGGATCATTACTTTTCTTGTAGCCTCTTTCAAGAGCTCCGTTTAAGATTTTAAGTTAAGAAAACCGCAAAGCAAGACTGAAAGCCACAGGCTGCCCTGCTGCCTAGATGGGAACAGCTCTGGGAGTAGAGAAAGCAAAGCACAAGCTGCTGCATCTCTGGAAATCCGCGAACCGAAAAGGCAAGGGGAAGCAGAGCTGCTTTGCAGGAGGCGATCCCAGGCATCTACAGTGTTTACAGATGCGGGTGCGCTCGCACGCAACCTTTAGCTAATATTGAAATGCCAAGGTGCTGCTTTCCTATTTAATATTCATTTATTCTGCCAGACCTCGGGTTCTGTCTGCGGTGAGCCAGAATACTGACATATGGGTAGGAAAGCTGGCACAAAGTGAGTGAGATTGGGATGGCATTGGGTGAAAGTCGCCATGAGCTGGACCTGGTAGAGTGGGCTGCGTGGATAGCTCGGCCTGCTGTGATTCTTGGTTTGCAGCTTGAAATGGGCTGTTGTAGGGTCTTGTGCACCGTGGAAATTGGCTGATCCTGCAATCATGGTTTCTTCTCTTTTCCTTTAAAGAGCGGGAGTGTGACTTACTTTACTAATGGGGTCACAAGTTATCTGACAGAAGTGACTTAAGGGATGCTAGGTTTATTTAACCATAATTTCATAACTCCCCCCATCAGAGTAGGAAAGGCATGCTGGGACAGGCTTATGGGAATCCCATGCAGTATATGGTGCCGGAAGGTGTGGCTGCACCCCTAACGTTGTGATGGAACAGGGTAAGTGTAGGGTGGAATATGGTCTACCATAGAGGGGAAGACCTAGTGGTAGGAGCCTTGTGATTGTTCACATTACACCTGCAATCAGGAAGCAGAGAGACTGAAAGCAACTGAGGCCAGGACGTAAAATTGTAAAGTTTGTGCCCCGTGAGTCACCACTGCAGCAAGATCCTACCCCTTAAATCGGTAGTTTTCAACCTGTGGGTCGTGACCCCTTTGGGTTGAACAACGCTTTCACAAAGGTCACCTAAGACCATCTAAAAGCAAATATTTACATTCCAATCCACAACAGCAGTAAAATGCTAGTTATGAAGTAGCAACAAAAATAACTTTATGATGGGGGGTTACCACAGCATGAGGAACTGTACTAAAGGGTAGCAGCATTAGGGAGATTGAGTACCACTGCCTTAAATGTTCCACAACTTTCCAAAAGAACACCACCAGGTGGGAGCAAGCATTCAAGCACGTGAGCCTACAGGAGACAGTTCACATTTCAACCACATCCCAGCTACCTACAGCATCCAGGCAATGGTCTGTATCCCAGAAGCCATGGCTTATGTCTTATAGTCAAGGCGCATAGTAGGCTAGGCCAAGTGGTTTTGCGTAAGTTCATTCTGTGGTGTTCATGCGGAACAAAGCAGTCTGAGGACAAGCATCTAGGAGCACACCTCCATCAGCAAGCAGCATTCCACTACAGCAGGTGCCATACTCACTTCAGTCATCATCCTGACAGAGTAGGGCACACCAATGGGTCAGGACAGGTGCTTGCTTCCAAGTCCGGCAACATAATTTTGAGTCAGAAACTCCAAGTGGTAGAAAGAGAGAAACTGTCCCTTGCAAGTTGTCTCCAGACCTCCATAGGTACGACATGCTATATATAAATGCCAAAAGAAAAGCTTAAAAAAAAACATACCTAAGACTTAAATAGGACATACCTTGGCATGAGAATTTGAAGGCTTTTCATATAGGATGAACTGAACTGAACATGGGTCGCGCCATCCCATAATCTTAATAAAAAGGATAAAGGTGAAAACTGGATGAGCCCTGGGATGCACATGGTCGGCTTCCCTGTGCCAAGGACTAAGCTGTTCCTGCTGCCATGTGTTATCCACTGTGATGGACTGTGTTCCTCTAAACTGTGAGCCACAACACACCCTAGGTCCCTCAAGTTTGTTTTGTTTTGTTTTGTTTTGTTTTTTGTCGGTGTTTGGTATCAGCCATGAGAAAAGTTAACCAGTACACTCAGCTTTTTATTAGCTTTTTGCATTCTTTTTTTTGGAGCACTAGTGATGGCACCCTGCCCCCAGGACTTCATTGTGCTAGGTGAGTGAGTGAATGCTTCCACACTGAGCTATATTCTCAGCCTTTAACCAAAGGAGACACATGTATCTGATCTCTACCTGCTGGCTCTGTGACTGCAAGGCCCTTTTGGGTGAAAGTTCGCTATTTTGAAATGAAATCCTGGCAAACTCTACAGACCCTTCAGGATAAAACCCTGCTCCAAAGCAAAAGTGAAACTCTACGTAGCCTAGCCGGCCAGGTAGAAGCTGGACTTTATTTCAGCGGATGATCACTGCGGTGAGAGCATTAGAAAAAAAAAATCTGCTGACACTTGGAAACGTGTGTTGCCTTAAGTGAATAATAGCAAAAGTGTGGTTTTCATTAGAAATTGAGAGAAGTTGCATGCGAGACTGGAATAATAAGGATCGCCTTTATTAAGTTGCTCAGGTTCCGTTTTACCCTCTTCAAAGTATTCCATTAAAAAGAAAGCATAAAGGAAAGTAAGTTGGGGGTGGGGGTGGGGGTAAAGGATGCAATACACCCACTAATACTCTGCCGCTAACAGACAGAACCTGTTCTGAACCTTCTATGCTCTCGGCCCACCCGCCCCCATCCCTAACTCTGTAGCTATGGGAATGCTCGAAAGTCAAGACTAGGTTAAGAAGGGACCACGAGGAATGCTTTAGATGAAATCAGATGTGACCCCTGGCTTTAGGTGCGTTTGCTGAGCATGGTTTTAATTACAGGACGCCAGCAGCTTCCCGTCCCTACCTACCATTGCTGTAGTCAGTGCACCTCTACAGCTGCCTGCAGCCTGCCAGCCTGCCAGCAGGAAGGGTTTACGGCCTCGCACTCCATTAAAAAAATAAATAAATCAGAAGCCCCCAGGCCATCACGTGTTGGGAAGCCATGAAACTGCAGCCCATTTTCCTCTCCTAAGACATTACAAGTCCCAGCCCACTCACGGCCTTACCAGCCACAGCAAACCTTACTGCGAAGGAATTAAAATTCTTTTGCTCTGAGGCAGTCTGGTTTAGGGCAAACGGCCCAGAGCTGAAGCCCAAGGGCTCATCCCATGTTTTCTGAGTTTCATAAAATTCCCTCGACTTAATGGAAAGGGTAGTTTTGTGTCTCTAAGACCGGTAGGTACTTCGGGCCAGGCTCTAGTTCTTTAACGATGCGGTGCAGTCGCTGGAGCGCTAAGGGTGAGGTTGCCTCCGATGCAAGGAAAATGAAGTTCATGAATGTGAAAGTTTGAGCTGGGTATCATGGGAAAATATTCTAAGTCACTGGAAAGAAAGACACAAGGGAACGACGGACTGGAAGCCAAAAGTTGCCTTCAAGACTAAGCAAAGTTAGAGCACTGGGAGGGAGCAGGGCCCACCGAGAAAGCTCTACCTTAAGCAGTTGGCTTTGGTGCCATGGGTAATTCCTTGTGTTAACTTGCTGAGGTTACAGCTCCCAGCAATTTGGTGAGACACTTTCTACTTGGTGTCACCGGGTGTTTCGTGTGTGTGTGTGTGTGTGTGTGTGTGTGTGTGTGTGTGTGTGTGTGTGTGTATGTGTGTTTATTTATTTATTGTCTATTTAATAATTTTACTAGTATGTGACATGAGGATTCTTCTCTCGTTTGCTTTGTGTGTTCTGTGCTGGTGGTCTGTATACCTCTTGCGCCTTGACAGGCAACTCTTCACTTAGATTCAGAAAATTATCTTCTGCAATTTTGTTGAAAATATTTGTGTGCTTTTAATCCGTGTTTCTTCTTCTATACACACGATACGTAGGTTTGTTCAATTATAGTTTCTCTGAGTTCCCTACGTGTTTTGTATTTAAGTTCTTTTTAAATTTAACGTTTTCTGTAACATCTGGAGTGATCTGTTTTATCTACCTTGCCTTCAAGACCTGATATTCTCTCTCTCGCTTGAAATAATCAATTGGTAAGGCTTTCCTCAGAACTTTTGTTTAGCTTCCTGAATTTCTTTTTGAGTCTAATTTTAGTTTGGCTTTCCTTTGGAGATTCTAGTTCCTTATTAATTTCTAAATTTGTATCTTGAATTGTTTGCATTATTTCATTAAACTGTGCTTCTACTATATTCATTCATTCATTCATGTCCTCTTTGAGTTCATTGAATATATATATATATATAATTACTGTTTTGAAATAATTTCCTTCTATATCAGCTGTTAAAATAATTGAGGTGATGGTTTCTAGAGGAGACATATTGTATTGTTATTCTTCTTGTTTCTATTTTTGCAGTGAGTCTTAGGCATCTGAAATCAAGGCATTGGGGTTTGCTGGTATGGGTAACTAATCTCGCCTTTGCTGAAAGACTGTTTAGACCTTTGTTTGCTGTGATTCCAACCTGTCAAGTTGTGAGACTGTTCAGTAAAATTTACCTTTCATTTCAGTCTTGGGGCCACTTTGTGTTGCTGTGGAAATGTGGTGTCATCAGTGGTCTTGGCTCAGTTAGGAAACAGTACAACTTTTGGATCAGGAGTCACTCTGCACAGTCCTGGATTGGTACAGGTGGTGTGATGCCTGATAGGCAGGCAAGCTGCTGAACTGAGCTGGGGATTTCTTTCCTAGAATTCAGGCTGTACTCTATATAGTCCCACATCTGTGTCATGGATGTGGTAACAGAAAGGCAGAAAGGCTGGGTTCTTTTAGTTTCGTCTCCCACATTTGATATTTCCATGCATATAGCCAAAAAGAAAACTTTTGTTCTATTTGTAACATAAAACAAAATGAAAAACAACATGATCTTATGGCCCTGCCTTGTACCCTAAAACAGACGCAATCCTGAGGTCTCACATAACTAGGGATAAACAATGCTTCCCAAACTAAATTGCTTCTGAGAAGAATAACAAAACACATTTTATAAGGCAGCATGTTTTCTTCGTTTATGACACTTGAAATCTCATTGGAGAGGCAAGACCATGACACAAAAACAAGCAAAGCAAGGCCATTCGTTATTCAGAGCTGGATCCGGCTGAAAAGCGCTGCAAGATTCCAAAGGGGCTGAACTTCAAGCAACACTAGAGTCTGTGTCTACCCCAGTCTCTCTCCTTCCCTCCATCCCTCCCTCCCTCCCTCCCCTTTCCCCTTTCCCCTTTCCCTACTCTCTTTCCTACATTTCAGGTTTACTTTGTACCTAATCCAACTCCATTCCTTTGTCAGCCAAGGATACAGACTTGATTCAAACAAGGTCCCTGACCTCAGAGTGCCTAAGGAGAGAAACTGTCTTTGAAGAATGGAGACTTGAGCTAGGCCTTGAAAGACAACAGCTGAAGGCTATATTTTGTATAACAAACAATGGATTTAACACATTTATTATAGCATAAATTACGAAGTTGCCTGTAAACATTGAAGTTTTTAAGTCTTCTATTTTATCTTTGTTAATAGAAAAGAAGGGTGCTTGGTATTTTATTTTTCCCCCTACAATCAAGTCATGAAGGATGAGGTGTAAGGGACCTCTGTGGCGAGGGGGAGACAACAATTCTCAGCATACGCCTATGTGCAAACCCAATCATTTTGGCATTTTCTTATATCCTTTATACAGTGTGTACTAAATATACACATAAAATCGTGTAGTCTGGTCTTCTCTTACTAGTTTCTACAAAATTTTCATTTTACAAAATTTTTTGCAAACACATCTTTTTAAAATTTAAATGATTAGAAAGAACTACTCATTAAAAAATTCCTATTATTTTTTTTTTATCTAGAATTCTCCTAGCTTTCCATTATTAAGACTGGGCTAGTAATAGCTTTTTATAAACTCGGTATTTGTGAGTTTTAGTATCTCATGAATAAAAAGAGTTTTTAGAGACCACTGAGTCCAATCATGCCAATTTCTCAACAAGAAAACAGTATGTGTGGACAGTTAACCAAATTCCTTCAAGCCGTGCTCCTTAGAAATCCCTGTGTATGGGAAGCATCCAAGGGTTTTATTAAAATACAGACAAGTTTTGAAGTGATACTCAAGATATGGCATGCATAAAGGATATGAGTCCAAATGCATCTGCACAGAGGCCCAGTGTGAATAGCTACTCCTTCCTAGGGGAAAGGCCACAGTGGCCAACCAGACTATGGTGTGGAAGCTTTCAAATGTAAGTGAAGCTTAATTCTATTATCATAGTTTTAGGATTTTTTTTTCCTACCAGCCATTAGAAACATGAAGTCTTTGGAGAATACCCAGTTGGTAGAAAGATTGAATGGAAATTCAGCAAGGAGGGGGAGTATCTAACATTTACTGACCTTGAGGCCCTTCCAAGGTCGAGGTTTGAGAATTAATAATGAATACTTTGAATGCTTAGCTGAACAGCTAGTGCCTTGTCTCAGCTCTAAGATCTTCTCAGAAAAGCTGCAAGGCCGGACAGAATCACCTGATGAAGCAACTGGCCTCGTGCTAGACCAGAAAGGAGCTACAGAGCCAGGAGACAGACAGCATTGTCATCTGAAGGAAATCCCCCACTCCTGGAAAACTAAAGTGTCACATTTGTAAAATTTTCAGACACATCATTTGCATTTGAAGAAAATGTCAGAATTATTGAGCATGAGACAGGAAGCAAAAGTAAAAAATGTAAATGATTGGGGTGTCTTCACAAAAGGAAGAACTTGTCGCTAGCTGCTGCTACAGACACACTTCCCTGTGCAAGGTTTTCAGATGGTAATGGTCTCCCTGCAACTCGCTAAATGCCTGAATCACAAGTTTCAAATCTTTGCTGTGTGGTGATCTTCCGCACCAGGGAGCAAGGGAGGGCAGCTTTTCCTCACGCAAGCCATATTAAATGCACCCCCCTTTCAAAATTTGGCTTGAGTTTTCCAAAAGCTGGGGACACTGGCTATGGCATCAGAATGTCAGAGAGATGTCTGAGAGATACTCACTGTACATAGCCAAGCCAGTGTCTGCCTGTGTGTCTGTTCTCCTTTCCCCAGATACAGTCAGTTCTGTCTCTCTGTGCTGGACACCCTGAACGGTCTATCTAAAATCAATCTGCTTACTGACCTCCCCCTGCTGTTATGATTTACACATATAATATCTCTCACAAAGTCAAATGCTAAGTGCTTGGTCCCCAAATGGTACCTTTTTAAGGAGGTTCTAGAAGCTTTAGGAGGAGGAACCTATCTGGTTTAAGTAGATCATTTGTTTCTACTTCCTTTTTGGCTGCCAAGGAGGAAGTATCTCTTTCCTGTCACATGCCTCCACTGCCATGACATTACTCTCCCATGTGTGGATCCAAGTAACCATAGGAGAAACCAGCTAAAATGAGTAAGAAAATAAATCTTTCTTCCTGCAAGTTGTTTATGTAAATATGATACCAACAAAGGTCCTTTTTCTACTTGGAAATAAATTCATTTTCTGTCACCAGCCTCCTTTTGAAAGCATAAACCAGGTACGTGACACACTGCTGTCTACCCTCACATTAAGACCTGTTGATGATTCTACTTCAAATGATTCAAAAGATTAATCCCTTGCTCTCCACTCAAGTTCTAGAAGCCTTGTACTTTAGAAAAGAAATCATTACATTATATTTATTCACTGAATGTCTGCATGCCACAGTGCATGTGTTTGTGGGAGGTCAGATGGCAACTTGTGGAAAGTTGCTTCACTCCTTCTACCATGAGGTTCCAGGAAATCAAACCCAAGGTGTCAGGCTTAGCAACAAGCACCTTAATCCACTGACTTATCTTGACAGCCATTCTAGAGCATCCTCCTCCCAATGTTACACTGCTATTCTTATAGAAGAAGTATTCTTAAGTGACAGGACAGGAATCTTTGCCTACAGCCCAAGGTCCACACATCCTCATGTGGCGTTCAGTGTCTTCCATGACCACTCACTGTTTTCCTGCTCAGCTTCGCCCTCATTGATCCTGCACTGCGGTCTCACCAAACACTCCGTTCCTGAAAGACAGAAAGAGGAAGACACTTGGCACAGTGCTTTGCTTCATGACCCAGCTCGACAATTTCTCAGTTATGGAGGATTTTTAATTGTTTTTATTGAGCTATACATTCCCCTCTACTCCCCTCCTTTCTTCTCCTATCCCCGTCTACCGTCTCCCCTGACCCCTCTCCCCTGACCCCCACATTCTCAATCTACTCAGGAGATCTTGTCTTTTTCACCTTTCTTTGTAGATTCACATCTCCCTCTTAGGGTCCTCTTTGTTGTCTAGTTTCTCTGGGGTTGTGACTTGTAGGCTGCTTTTTTTTTTTGCATAATGTCTAAAAGCCACTTGTGAGTAAATACATATGATATTTGTCTTTCTAGGTCTGGGGTTACCTCACGCAGTATGATGTTTTCTAGATCCATCCATTTGTCTGCAAATTTCAAGATGTCATTAATCTTTACCGCTGTGTAGTATTCCATTGTGTAAATGGACCATATTTTCTTTATCCATTCTTCAGCTGAGGGGCATCTAGGTTGTTTCCAGGTTCTGGCTATTACAAATAATGTTGCTACAAACATAGTTGAGTACATGTTATTGTGGTACAACTGAGCATTTTTTTGGGTATGTACCCAACAGTGGTATTGCTGGGTCTTGAGGTAGATTCTGTCCTAATTTTCTGAGAAATTGCCATACTGATTTCCAAAGCAGTTGTACAAGTTTACACTCCCACCAGCAATGGAGAAGTGTTCCCCTAAGCCCACATCCTCTCCAACATAAGCTGTCACCAGTGTTTTTGATTTTGACTATTCTAACAGGTGTAAGATGAAATCTCAGAGTTGTTTTGATTTTCATTTCCCTGATGGTTAAGGATACTGAGCATTTTCATAAGTGTCTTTCAACCATTGAGATTTGTCTGTTGAGAGTTCTCTGTTTAGGTCTGTACTCCATTTTTTTAATTAGATTATTTATTATTTTGATGTCAATTTTCCTGAGTTCTTTGTATGTTTTGAAGATCAGTCCTCTGTCCAATGTGGGATTGCTGAAGGTCTTTTCCCAATCTGTAGGATGCCATTTTGCCTTGTTGGCCATGTTCTTTGCTTTACAGAAGTTTCTCAGATTCAGGAGGTCCCATTTATTAATTGTTGCTCTCAGTGTCTGGGCTGCTGGGGTTATATGTAGGAAGCGGTCTCCTGTGCCAATGCATTCAAGTGTACTTCCCTATTTCTCTTCTATGAGGTTCAGTGTGGTTAATTTTATGTTGAGGTATTTAACCCAATTCGACTTGAGTTTTGTGCATGGTGATAGATATGGATCTATTTTCATTCTTCTACATGTTGATATCTAGTTATGCCAGCATCATTTGTTGAATATGCTTTCTTTTTTCCATTTTATATTTTTAGCTTCTTTGTCAAAAATCAGCTGTTTGTAGGTGTGTGTGTTTATATACGGATCCTAGATTTAATTCTATTGGTCCTCTTGTCTGTTTTTATGCTAATACCAAGCTGTTTTCCTTACTGTAGCTCTATAGTAGAATTTGAAGTCTGGGATTGTGATGCCTCCAGAAGGTCTTTTGTTGTACAGGATTATTTTGGCTATCCTGTTGTTTTTTTTTTTTCCATATGAAGTTGAGTACTGTTCTTTTGAGGTCTGTGAAGAATTTTGCTGGGATTTTGATGGGCATGGCATTGAATCTGTAGATTGCTTTTGGTAAGATTGCAATGTTTACTATGTTAATTCTACCTACCCAAGAGCATGGGAGATCTTTCTCTTTTTTGGTATCTTCTTCAGTTTCTTTCTTCAAAGTTTAAACTTCTTGTCATACAGGTTAGTGCTATCCCAAGATATTTTATGTTCTTTGTGGCTAGAGCTTTTGGGGTTACTTATGTATACTTTCATATCGTCTACAAATAGTGAGAGTTTGACTTCTTCTTTTCTGATTTGTATCCCCTTGATCTTTTGTTGTCCTATTGCTCTAGCAAGAGCTTCAAGTACTGTATTGAACAGCTATGGAGAGAGTGGACAACCTTGTCTTGTTCCTAATTTCAGTGGAATCGCTGTGAGTTTCTCTTCATTTAGTTTGATGTTGGATGTTGGCTGTTGGCTGTTGGCTGTTGACTTGCTGTATATTGCCTTTATCATGTTTCGGTATGTTCCTTGTATCTCTCATCTCTCCAAGACTTTTTATCATGAAGGGATGTTGTATTTTTTTGAAGACTTTTTCAGTGTCTAATGAAATGATCATGTGCTTTTTTTTTCAATTTGTTTTATGGTGGATTACATTGACAGATTTTCGTATGTTGAACCATCCCTGCATCTCTGGGATGAAGCCGACTTGATCAAGGTGGATGATTTATCTGGATGTGTTGTTCTTGGATTTGGTTTGCCAGTATTTTATTGAGTATTTTTGCATCAATGTTCATGAGTGAGATTGGTCTGTAATTCTCTTTCTCAGTAGTATCTTTGTGTGGTTTGGGTATCCAGGTAAATGTAACCTTGTGAAAAGAGTTTGGCAATGTTCCTCCTGTTTCTATTGTGTGGAACAATTTGAAGAGTATTGATATTAGTTCTTCTTTGAAAATTTTGGAGAATTCTGTGCTGAAACCATCTGGTCCTGGGCTTTTTTTGGTTGGAAGACTTTTGATGATTATTTCTATTTCCTTAGCAGTCATAGGTCTGTTTTATTTGATATCTGGACTTGATTTAATTTTGGTAAGTGATATTTATCCAGAAAATTGTTCATTTCCCTTAAGTTTTCCAATTGTGTGGAGTACAGCTTTTTGAAATATGACCTGATGATTCGCTGGATTTTCTCCATATTGGTTGTTATATGCCTCCTTTTCATTTCTGATTTTGTTAATTTGGAATTTCTCTCTCTGCCTTTTCATTCGTTTGAATAAAGGTTTGTCTATTCTGTTGATTTTTGTCAAAGAACCAACTCTTTGTCTCATTGATTCTTTGTTGTCTCATTGATTCTTTGTTTTGTTTTCTTTGTTTCTATTTTGTTGATTTCACCTCTCAATTTGATTATTTCTTGTCATCTAGTCCTCTTGTGTGAGTTTGCTTCTTTATGTTCTAGAGCTTTCAGGCGCTCTGCTAACTTGCTAGTGTGAGTTTTTTTTTTCAATTTCTTTATGTAGGCATTTAGTGTTATGAACTTTTCTCTTAACATTGCTTTCATTGTGTTCCATAAGTTTGGGTATGTTGTGTGGTCATTTTTATTGAACTTTAAGAAGTCTTTAATTTCTTTATTTTTTCCTTGACGCATTAGTGATTCTGGTGAGAATTATTCAATTTCCAAGTGTTTTTGGGCTTTCTGAAATTAGTGTTGGCATTGAATCCTAACTTTAAGCCACGGTGATCTGATAAGATACATGGGTTATTTCAATTTTCTTATATATTGAGGTTTGCTTTTTTTACAGGGTATGTGGTCAATTTTTGAGAAGGTTCCATGGGGTGCTAAGAAGAAGGCATATGTTTGGATGAAATGTTGTATAGATTTCTATTAAGTCCATTTGAGTCATAACATCTGTTAGTTCCCTTATTTCTCTGTTAAGTTTCTGTCTGGCAGACCTGTCCAGTGGTGAGAGTAGTGGGTGTTGCAGTCTCCCACTATTAGTGTGTGGGGTTTAATGTGTGACTTAAGCTTTAGAAGTGTTTCTCTTACATACACGCTTGTATTTGGTGCATAAATGTTCAGTATTGACATTTCCTCGTGATGAATTTTTCTTGTGACAAATATGAAATGGCCTTCTTTGTCACTTGATTGATTTTAAGTGGAAGTCTTTTTTGTTAGATATTAGAAGAGCTACCCCAGCTTGTTTCTTAGGTCCATTTGATAGGAAAATTTTTTCTCATTCCTTTCCTTTGAGGTGATTTCTGTTTTTGAGGTTGAGGTGTGTTTCTTGCATGCAACAGAGGAATGACTTCTGTTTTCATGTCCAAACTGTTAGTTGTATCTTTTTATAGGTGAGTTGAATCCCTTTTATTAAGGGATATTAATAACAAGTGGTTGCTAGTTCCTGTCAGTTTAGTTTTTTTTGTAGGTGATGTTATTATGTGTGCCTTTTCCTTCTTTGGTATTTGCTGCTGTGAGATCATCTATTGTCTGTGTTTTTGTGGGTGTATGACTTCCTTTGTTTGAAATTTTTCTTTTAGTACTTTGTGTAGGGCTGGTTTTGTGGCTAGGTATTGTTTAAATCTGGTTCTGTCATGGCCTAACTTGTTTTCTCCATCTGTGGTAACTGAAAGTTTTTTCTGGGTATAGTAGTCAGGTTTAGCACTGGTAGACTCTTAATGTCTGCATAACACTTGATCAGAATCTTCTGGCTTTCATTGTTTTCATTGAGAAGTCAGGTGTAATTCTAGTATGTCTGTCTTTATATGTTACATGGTCTTTTCCTTTTGCATCTCTTAATAATCTTTCTTTATTCAGTGTGTTTAGTGTTTTTATTATTATGTGACAAAGGGACTTTTTTTTGGTCCATTGTATTTGGTGTTCTGCAAGTTTCTTGTACCTTCACAGGCATATCCTTCTTTAGGTTGGGAAAGTTTTCTTCTATGATTTTGTTGAATATATTTTCTGTGCCTTTGAATTGGACTTCTTCTTTTTCTATCCCTATTATTCTTAGGTTTGGTCTTTTCATTGTGTCCATATTTTCTGAGTATTTTGTGTTAAACATTCATTAGATTTAACATTTTCTTTGACCAATGAATCTATTTCTTCTATTGTATCTCCAATGTCTGAGATTCTTTCTTCCATCTTTATTCTTCTGTTTATGCTTGCATTTGTAGTTACTGATCATTTACCCACAATTTCCATTTCCAGAATTCCTTCAGTTTATTGTGTTTTCTTCATTGTCTCTATTTCAGTTTTCAAGTCTTGAATCATTTCTTTTATTGGCTTTATTGCTTTTTCTTGGTTTTCTTTAAGGGATTTGTTGATTTTTCCCCCAATTTTTGTCTGTCTTTTCCTCTATTTCTTTGAGGAAATTTTTCATTTCTTCTTTAAGGGCCTCAAAAATTTTCATAGAGTTATTTTTTTTTAGATTGCCTTCTTCTGCTTCAACTGTGTTGGGGTGTTCAAGTCTTGCTGCTGTAGAGTTGTTTTTGGTGGTATCCTGTTGCTCTTTGTGTTGTTCAGTGTGTTTTTACCTTGTTGTCTACCTATCTTTTCCTCTAATTGGTATAGCTGGAGTTGTGTCTCCATTAATCAGTTTCTAGGCACCAGTGGATCCTAGGCTCAGAGGGTTGATCCTTGTGGTGGAGCTGGGGCCACAGCTCTAGTCATGATGGATGTCACTCAGTGGAGCAGTAGAGGTCGAGTGCCATCAGGTGGGCCTTCCTTGACTGCTGGCTCTGGATGGGCACAGGTGGACTGGCCTTCCTTACCTGCTGACTCCAGCAGAGGTCTGGGTAGGCAGAAAGGCCTTCCTCATTATGTAGGCTCTTGAACTTGGAGCAGACTCCTCAATTTTTAAATAAGGACACAAACAGTGGCTGCCTCCTCTAGTCACTCTAAACTTACTTTCAACTTAGGAGTTTAAGAACCGAAAAGGGAGTTGTTTCTGAGTGTCCAAGAAAAGGTATCAAGCCATCTGCAAACTTGTGACTTTCCTGTAATTAGTCAAAAGTCTGGCACCCCAAAGCAGTGAACTAGCCCAGGTTAAAAATACACTCACCTGCAAGGAAGGACAAGACCTGAGCAGGCACAGGCGGGACACCAGCAAGAATACAATCAGAATATTTAGACACTGAAAAGCAAGCTTGGCTTGCTGGGCACCAGGAATAGAAGGGACGTTTACTCCTCTTTGCAAGTTTTTTTCCCATGGTCCATTTGTTTTTAAGACCACATAGATGTGACTGGTGAGATAGCTAGGCAGGTAAAAACACTTGTTTTGTGAGCCTGAAACCTGTGATCCCCTGATTCTACAGTGAAAAGAGAAAACTGGTATTCATCTCCACACTCATATGCACTCATCCTCACGTGTGTGTGAACACACACACACACACACACACACACACACACACACACAGAGAGAGAGAGAGAGAGAGAGAGAGAGAGAGAGAGAGAGAGAGAAACAGATATCCAGATTTTGTGGACTATCTGTAATTCCAGTATTTAAGACACTGAGGGAAGAGGATTATGTCTGACACAGCCAGACAGTCTCAAATAAATAAAACACTACACAGATGTGATCTGTTATGTGCTTTGGTGTCACTTTTTGTTTGCCTGCCTTCCTTCCTTCCTTCCTTCCTTTCTTCCTTCCTTCCTTTCTTTCTTTCTTTCTTCCTTTTTTCCTTTCTTTTTTTTTGAGACAGGGTTTCACATAGTTCCACACTGGCCTTCCACTCCCTATATAGCTGAGGCTGACCTCAAACTCCTGATCTTCCTCCCTTCATCTCCCAAGTGCTGGTGTGACTGATTCTAGTATTCAAATGATGACCACCATTTATGGTATATTTTCAAATCAAGTTACAGTAGTTGCCCTTACCCTCCTTGACAACCACAAGATTCATGGCACCCACGTTCTGGCCCTGGGACCCAGGGGAGAGCTTGTTCTAGAGTCCATATCTACCACTGCCACTTTCTCTGTTGGTCATGTGTGCTTGGTAGCCCCTAGCTAAGACCATCAAGACTCAGTGTTAAGCCTCTTATTAGACACAGTTTTCCTGTCCTGGAAATGAAGATGCCACTACTCAAGGAGCAGAAACCCACTTCAGAAGGTACTAGATCGAGAAAAGAGCTTTGAGGTTTTCAACCTAAATCAAACCAGCATACCCATCCCTGGAGACTGGCAGGTCAGAACACTCTCTCCCTTGCTGTATCCTCTGCTTTCTTTGTCTCAATCTATTTGAATTGTATTTTAAAAATTACAATGAAAACATATTTAACAAATCTCATAGCTGTTCAATGAGTATAACTATTAAAACAATAGTTGATCTTTTGGCAAGAATATGTGAAAACTGGCTCTATTCTAATAACTTACAGATTTATGAATTGACATGTTTTATCTGTCTATATATGTTCATTTTAAGTAATATTTTACTTTTAAAATTTACTTATTGTATATGTGTGTGAATATGCTCATGCTATACTATATATGTGGAGGTTAACAGACAACTTGAAGAAGTTCCTTTTCTCTTCCAGCCATGTGGGTGCTGAGAATGAAACTCAAGTCATCAGGACTGGCGGTAGGTACCTCTACCTGGTGAGACATCTTACCAGTTTTCTCTATAAATACTCTTAAAATTGGACATATACCATAACATTCATATTTTGTGATTCTTAAGTAATCAAGAATTTGTGGGGGAAATTAGGCAGTGAGAAAGTTCTATCTGAACATCAAAACTTAAAAATACTCTAAACATGTCAATGAAGAGAAACTAGGTGGTGATATATTTATGCAAAAGTTGTTTTTTAATTAGGCAGATTTTAAATAATATTATAAATATTGACATGATAAAATTTTCATAAATTATTACTAAGAAAAATATAGATCACAAATTTTAGGTGTAATATAATTTTATTTTGCACATAAAAGTATAGCTTTACATGCATATGGAGAAAATGGTAAGACTATGACCCGATGCATCACCAAGGATAGGAATATTGCCACATTTCTTTCTTTCTGAGTATTACGTATGTGGTGTGTATACATAGTCACATGTGTTTGTGCATATATGCCTGTGCAGATACACATGTGCAGGGAGGTATAAGGCTATTTTGGAGGTCTCCCTTAGCTACTCTCATTGAGGCTGGAATTTTCAGTTGAATCCAGAACTCACCCATACTGGAGAGTCCAGCTAGCCGGTATGCTTCAGCATTTCTACCTCTGCCTTCTGAGCTGGAATTCTAGGCGGACCACATGCTCAGCTTAAGTTTATGTCAGTTCTGGGGATCTGATGTACTTTGTTTACTGAGCTCCAATAAAAGTTTCTGAGATTTTTATTACATTAAAATGTTTATCTCAAATTTAAGAACATCATTTACGTTTTTATTAAATTATTGTTAACAAATAATCAATTTTTGTATTCAATATTATAAATTATTTAAATATTGTATTATAGAAAGTTAGATAAACAAAGAGAGAAGACACATCTGTCTTCACCTACGATAATGCAGTCACTGTCTCTATCATAGAAGCAAACACATTCCCTTGCAGTTCATCTCTAGCTGTTGTTTTTCCCTTTAGAGTCTAGCCACTAGAATAAACATGGTTCTTCATCTTGCTTCCATCCTATAATATTTTGTTGGTTTTTAATTTTCCAAAGGTTACTGTTAAGTATTTGTGTCTAACATTAATAATGGATAATATTTCATACATTCACTGCACTTTCTGTCTAACAATTCCTACAATGTGGGATATTCAGGCAGTGTCCAGTGATTCAAAAATAAATTATACTCCTACTTATTGTGGAAAATCATCTTCTGGGAACCCTGCAGATAAAGATTAATTTTGTCTTCTAAGAAAAGACTCTTCTAAAGATGAAGGACAGCTGACTGCATGAAAACTGTCACTTCCCTCTCTCCAAACTGCACTGCATACTTCCATGTTCACCTGTCTCTCACCAGGATGCTCCTATACAACAGACCCACTAAACATCAACTTCTGCCCGACCACTGAGACAGATCAGGGTTTCAAGCTGAAGGAAGTGGGTGGTTTCTGATAAATGGAAGAAGGCTGGGACCGGGCCAAGGGACTTTGGTAGACACAGCCTTTCCAGTTACTCCTAAGTGCATCTTAAAGCTTTGAGAGAATCATTGAAATTAATATCTGACCCTGAGTCTGATATTTTCAGAGGAGCTAAGTCAGCTTCTTCCATTCAAGGCTGGAAGAATGTGATAAAGATAGGGTGGCCTGTGACTCAGAAGACCAGAGTTCTACCAGTTGGATATACGATTCTAAGAAGATCATCCCCACACAATGAAGGCTATGAGGACTTATTACTCTGCCTGGAAGGTGAAAGTCTTCTAGAGAGAAAGGAGCGGGAAGTCCTTTGTAACTCGAGAGTGCTGTGCACTCTGCTTGCTATTCTCATGGTATCTGAAAGTAGAAGGCATTGTTTTAGGCTCAGTTGCATATTTATTGAGTGTCTGCTGGATACTAAGTTGGATTGTAGGTACACTGGACACAACTGTGGCTAAAACCTTTCAGAGAATATTTTCTTCTAGTGGGTGACAATGACATACGGACCCAAGTGAACAAAGTGACTACAGAAAAATGATGTAAAAGAATAGATAATAAAATGCAGTTTGATAACAGAGTATAAAGGAGTGAGGGACACCATTGTTTGTTAGAGGGTGAGCTAGAGGGTGGTCAGTTTTGGCGCTGAGGCCTAAGAGTTGTAAAGAAATGAGTTTCCAAAAGATCTTCTGCTACCAGAGAGAAAGCTGACACCAATAGAGAAAAAACTTCTAGCTTACAGGACTCTGAGAAAGAAATTAAGATTCTTAGCCTTGAGTATTTGTTACAGCCACTCCAGAAGATAAGGCAAATGTGATACTCCCATAGGCCTTTGAGGGGATTTAAAACAAGCTTCATTATTTCTTGGTCTACAAAGAACCCTCAGTTAGTCAAGATAGGTTCTGTCAGGGGCAAAGCTCTCCCAGGGGAGCACATGAAAACTTTAGACTTTTCTAGTGAAAGGCAGAAATACACACAAAATACACAGACATGTAACAAACCTATAATCACTGTTGTTAATTTTTATGAAGTTAAAATAAGTAATTATGGAATCATATCAAAAAAGATTTATTCAAGAATAATGAAAAAGCATTTGAGAAATGCTGAGTTAGATTCAGTCAGAATCCAGTATAAGAACATTCCAAGGTAAGTGAAGAGCTTCCTTTCACAAGAATTACCCTGAATTCCAAGTCCTCTGGTTTTGTCCTGCACCAGTACATACTGGGAGTGCCTGACAGTCACACAGGAAGGATCCATCCTGAAGGTGGCTTGTTAACAGCTAAATTCTTAACCTCAAAACTCACCTGTGTCAAGAAATGAACTAATATACGAATATAAAGATAAGTGCTTTCAGGAGATGAGTTAATACTATGTCCATTTTTCAGAATACCAACAATCTGTTCTTACTTAGGGTCTATGACCTAGTCAGTCACAGGCTATTGACCCTATTAATGGCATCAAGCATAAGTTCTTTCTTGAGGAGTGGGCCTTAAACCCAATCGGAAACTGATTGGTTACTTCCATAACATCCATGCCACTATTGCATCAGTAAGTATATCTTGTCAGGTCATTCACTATTATAGCTTGCAGAGTTCATAACTGGGTAAAACTGTCATTTACTTACTCTCCTGGTAGCATGCATAGCTCCTTTCAGAAACATAGAAGATAGACAGTGGGTGTGAAGCTTCCAGTTTGGTACCAACTTAACATTTCCATATTCTGTGACTCAGGTGGTATTTTCAACAACATAGTATTATTGTGAAATTATAGAAAGTAACCAAGAGCAATGGCAATATATTATAATATATGGGAATTAAAACAGAGCCCCAAGTGGTGAACATGAAAAGCATAAGAGACTATGGGATGCTCAGTCCTAAATAGATTTCTTTATTATACTCACTTCTCCCAAGGATCAGAAATAATCAAAGAAGAGAATCAGAAAGATTGTAGGAGCCAGAGGTACTGGATGGCTGTAGCAAAACAGTGTTTTTTTGAATGTGACATATGATTTCGCAGTGGCTGTGGATCAAACCAACAAAATCACAACACAGATAGGGGAGAGGTTTATGAAGTCCCACCCCTAGATAAAGAACTAATGGAAATTGGGAGAGGGAGAGTTGGGTTTCTTCAGAAATGAGGCTGTTGAGAGGTTATCTATGTTCTAATAGGCAGCTCCATCATATACAGGAAGTATTAAGTGGTCTCAGTGGGTTTAAAAATAAAAGGACATATGGAATTTGGAGAGACTGATAGTGGGGAATAGGGGAAGAGTTAGAGGAGAGGGAATGGGAGACAGATTTGACCAAAACACATTATAAGTATGTATAAAATTCTCACTCAATAAAAATGAGTGGAAAAGAAAAAAACAAGTAGAGACAAAAAAATTCCCCACTTAGCTGTGTTCATGAACCATCTCTGGCTCAACCCTCTAACAACAACAAAGAATACTTCAACAAGAAAGAACTTTTTTTTTGAAAGTAATTTTATTAAATTATAAAAGTTTCCATTTCCGCCCCTCCTCCCACCACCCTCCCACTCCCCCCACTCCCTCTCCTCCTCCCTCTCCATCCCTAAGAGCAGTCAGGGTTTCCTGACCTGTGGGAAGTTCAAGTTCCTCCCCCCTCCCTCCAGGTCCAGGAAGGTGAGTGTCCAGACAGACTGGATCCGCAAAATCCAGTATATGCAGAGGAAACAAGTCCCAGTGTCATTGTCAATGGCTTTTCAGAAAGACTCCCAGCCAGCCACATTCAGAGAATCTGGCCACATTCAGAGAATCTGGTTGGATTGCGTCCTCGTTCAGTCCCAGTCCAACTGGCCTTGGTAAACTCACATTAGATCAGTCCCCTTGTATCAGTGGGTGATCACATTCCTCGCAGTCCTTATTTCCTTTTTCATTTTCTTCATCCTTCTGCTCCTCATTTGGACCTTGGGGGACTCAGTCCAGTGCTCCAATGTGAGTCTCCGTCTGTCAGAATAGCCAAACTCAAAAACACAAATGATAGCCTATGCTGGAGAGGATGTGGAATGAGGGGAACACTCATCCATTGTTGGTGGGAATGCAAACTTGTGCAGCCACTGTGGAAATCAGTGTGGCAGTTTCTCAGGAAACTGGGAGTCAACCTCCCTCAGGACCCAGCAATTCCACTCTTGGGAATATACCCAAGAGATGCCCTAACATACTACAAAAGCATTTGTTCAACTATGTTCATAGCAGCACTATTTGTAATAGCCAGAACCTGGAAACAACCTAGGTGCCCCTCAATAGAAGAATGGTTAAAAAAGGTGTGGAACATATACACATTAGAGTTTTACTCAGCGGTAAAAAACAATGACATCTTGAATTTTGCATGCAAATGGATGGAAACAGAAAACGCTTTACTGAGTGAGGTAAGCCAGACCCAAAAAGAGGAATATGGTATGTATTCACTCATAAGTGGATTCTAACCATAATTAAAGGTCTTTGAGTCTATTATTAGGTCGTGATCCTAGAGAAGCTAAATAAAATGGTGAACCTGATGAAAATCATGTAGCTATCCGCCTGGAGATTGGAAATAGACAAGAGTCCCAGAACCTTCATCTGGCGATGGATGGAGATAGAGACAGAGACTCACATCGGAACACTGGACTTAACACCCTAGGTCCAAACGAGAAGCAGAAGGAAAGAGAACGTGAGCAAAAAAGGCAAGACCAGAGAGAACCTTCATCCGACGATGGATGGTGACACAGAAGAAAGAACTTTTGCCTATAAAAAGTAAATCCCGGAAGTGACCAGTATCAGGCTCATAGGGAAACTGCACAATGACCTTGAGTCTGTTTTTTTTTTCATTCTGATCTAAAAACTCTTCCACCACAACTGAAATCCAGGCAGCTGTGAGCAAGAAGGTTATGTTGCTTTCCTTTGATTTCATTTCTAAAATCTGTATGAACTACTCTATTCAAATCCCATCATAGATGTCCACCCAATTGTATGAAACGTTAGAAATAACATTGTCAATACAGGAAAGAGTCCAGGTCAAGGTTGGTAAAGGGTCCTAGACTAGACGACAGGCTGTAGTAGTTTAAATAAGAATGGTTCACGTATATTTGAATGTTTGGTCCATAGCTGTGGAACTGTTTAGGGAAAAATTAGGAGGTGTGGCCTTGTTGAAGGAGGTATGTGCCTGGGGATGGGTTTTGAGGTTTCAAAAGCAAATACAAGGCTCAGATTCTCTCAGCCTCCAATTTGCAGAACTGCTCCAGCACCATGCCTGCCTGCTTGCCTGTTGCTATGGCTCCCTTCCATGGTGACCATGGACTTACCCTCTGTAACTGGAGGCAAGCCCCTAATTAAATGCTTTTTTCTGTAAGTTGCCTTTGGTCATGATGTTTCTTCATAGCAATAGAAAAGTAAGTAAGAAGCAGGACTTCATGGACCTATTTCTTTGGCCTCTATGATGACTAATTTTCTGTATGGGTGTGGTTATTTAAATGATAAATGTTCACACAGTCTCTGGTATAAATGGAAATTGTGCTTTTATTTCCCAGTCATCCAAATCTAAATAACCAAACAAAACTATATTAATTGCAACACTGTTTGTCCAATGGCTCAAGCATATTCCTACCTAGATCTTACATCTTAAATTAACTCATTTCCATTAGTCTATGTATAGCCACTTGACTGTGGCTTACCAGTGCCATCATGTTACTACTTGAGCAGCTACACGGCACCTCCTTGATTCTGCCTCTCTTGCTCTCTATCTCTGTTTTCAGATTTCTTTTACTCTGCTAAGCCACTGGCCAAAACAGTTTTATTCATTAACCAATAAAAGCAACACATATAAAGAAGGATGGCCCACATTATTGATCCTTCAGGGTTCCTGCTCCACAGAAGAAACTGCCAGATATTCTGCAGGACACAGAAGAAAGCAACTGATGAACTTTGCCAGTACAAAGTAGAACAGATCTTCAAATTTCCTGCTTCACTGAAAAGTCTGTCCGATATTAGGGGCCTATCAGCTGAAGATGGATGCCCCAATGTTACAGAAGAACTTTGGGTGACTGTCCAGGCAATGAGATGTCTCTGTCATTTCTAGATCTTTGGAAGTTGCTTATAATGCACTTCCTGTTTACTTAGGTAATATTATATCCTTCTGCGGTCTTTGATGGAGTTGAAGACAGATAGTTATAGTTTTTGTTAGTTATGGTAAAAGATAAATTAGGTAAGAAATTTTAGACTCACAGCGATAAAATAGATGGTAGAATATTTTCTTTAATTTTACCAGGTGCAAATAAACTAAATATTGTAACTGTAATTTTTTCTTGATACCTGTTTCATTATATGTAATTTTACTATGTTAAAGTTAAAACTTTTCTTTATTTAGACAGAAAAGGGGAGATGGCAAGCCAGCCAGGAGTTGAACCTGGAATCTTTTGATTCCACATTGAGTGTCGTTTGTAGTCAGATTCTATATTTTTGTTTCTCAGCTGCCCAGACCTGAATAATCACACAGAAACTATATTAATTATAACACTGTTTGGCCAAAAGCTCAGGCATATTCCTAGATAACTCTTGCATCTTAAATTAACCCATTTCTATTAGTCTATGTCTTGCCATATGGCCATGGCATCGCCTCATTTTCTGTATGTCTTGTTTCCTCAGTGGGTGGCTGACATCTGCTTGACTCTGCATACTCTCTCTCTATATCTCTGTTCGGATTTCTTACCTGGCTTTACTCTGTTAAGCCATTGGCTGAAACAGCTTAATTTATCAATCAATAAAATAAACACACGTGCAGAAGGACAATTCATTTTCGCATTTAAATGTTTGGTCCCCAGTTGGTGACCTTATTCAGGGAGGCTTAGGAGGCAGGGCCTTGCTGGAGGAAGCAAGTCACTGGTGGAGGGTGATATCTTAAAGACTTGAGCCATTTTCAAGTTTGTTCTTGTTTTTGTTTGTGATTCAAGATGTGAGCCATCAGCTCTCAGCTTTCAGCCCCATTTACCATGTCTGCTAGTTGCTACACTTCTCTGCCATGGTGGCCATAGACTCTTGTCCCTCTGGAACCACAAGTTTAAAGTAAACCCTTCTTTATGTGTTGCCTTGTTCTTGGCATTTTGTCACAGCATTAGATAAGTAACCAGTGCAATGAGTTTGACTTGACTTAGGAAGGCCAGGTAACAGTGGAACATTATTAAACTCAATTCAAAGAAGCTTTGGAAAGGAGGCTGTCTTCCTAAGAAAGAACAAATTTAAGAGCTATAGGATATTTGGTGACCAGATATGTCAGTCGAACCCAATCTCAAACCGTTACGTTCCACTCCACTGTCTTGGGCTACCCCCAAATCCACATCTACCCAGAACATCAGAACAAGACATCATAGGAAAATAGGGTCTTTGCATATACAATAAGTTCACTTAAGATGAAGTCTTAGAAGAATTGGATGGTGGGACCTAGAGTCTAATTTGCCTATTGTCTTTGTTAGAAGCAAAGACACCCAGGGATATTAAAGAGTGAGATCACATGGTGGTGAAAGCAGATAGTGGAAGGCTTCATCCACGAACCAGCAAGCATTAAACCTTAGTAATGATCACCAGAAACCATAAAGAGGAAAGAAAAGATTCTTCTCCCGTAGCCTGCCGGGGATATCTGGCTTTGTTCACAGCTTGGTTCAGGCTTCTGATTTCCAGGCCTAAGAAAAAACAGATTTTTGTTATGTCAGCCACTGTGTTTGTGATACTTTTGCACAGTGGTCCTGGGAGGCAGCATACCAGCTCTCGAAAACTTGATCCTCTCTATGCCCCGACCAGTCCAATACGCCAACACGGATAAAGTTATTCAGAATTCTCAAATGCAGTGGCTGAAGGGGAAATGACAGACCAAGACAGGATCAGTTCAATCTTGCCTGGGTGACAAGTGTGTTCCAGCACAGCCTGTGTTGTGTCACGTGCTTACTTGCCACTTTTATTGCTAATCAAATCCATACCTTCTTATCTCACATCACTTCCCCAAACCTGCAAATTCTGCAAATATCTTCATAAATGTCTGCCACATAAAAATCCAGGACATATCTAGTCATTCTTATTTACCAGTCCTATTTTAGAAAGAAAATTAATTTACATAGTGTATCAAAGTGAGGATTCCTTGAAGTCTGGAAAGCCAGTGTTAGTGTCTCCACAACTGAAGTTGCCTTCAAAGTCACAGACAGACAGTCTCTTTTAGGGCATGACAATCCCACCTCTAGTGCCCTACTATTAGCCATACTTTGAGCATTTCCTCCTAAAGAATTCTCGAATCCCTGTTCCCACCCCCCACCCCCATGGAGCCGGTCAACTCCCTGTGTAAATTTCAGGATCTCCTTTCAACCACGTTTCATTCATTCCCGGGCACAAATGAATAGAGATAATTTATTATGTCCGGTTCTCTGTACAAAGCCGGGCACACTCAGCCCTCTGTAAATAGTGAGTTGGGATGAATGTGCCAAAGCACAAAGTTGTTTGACAGAGTGGAGAGCAAGGGATTACATGCTTCCAACCACACCACTGGCCTTATTTTACTGTAGACATTCTGATGGTGACAGCCCCTTTCCCACATCCCTTCACATACATGATCTCATTCATTCTCATGCTCAAAGGAGCTAAATAAAAATGTCCACAGCTAAAATCTGGATCTGAGCCTTATTTCTCCCTACCAGTTCATGAATTTGAATACATAGCCTGGTGTCATTAAATTAAATCTAGAAGATAACAATTCAAAGGCGATTGAAGACTCTAAATGCATCCAAAGGCGTATACAAATACTCCATATATTACATAACATATATATAATATAATATAAAATACTCTAAATGTATGCAAAGGCCTTTGTAAGACAAAGATCTCCTCTAGACCTTCTTCTTTCATCAAGACACTTGTCAGCGGCGACAACTTTCTCTTTGTAGTCCTATTATGTGTGACTCTATTTCCCAATGGGAACCTCAGAATGGTGCCAACCAATCTTATTGATGTCTTTGCTCACTCAGTCTCATACACAGTGATGTTGTGTGAGCATGATTTGCTGAACGGTAATTGAACTTTTAGCAGATACAGTCATTTGAACTTTGTTTTATAGCCCTCTTTTTGGTGAAAACCCTTCAGGTGCATTTGGGTTTCCTTCCCTAATTGTGTTCTGAAATGCTGATCAAAACAAAAGAATGTTTTCTAGATCCATCCATTTGCCTGCAAATTTCAGTATGGCATTATTTTTTTTTCTGCTGTGTGTACTCCTGAGTAAAATGGAAGCATGAAGACCATGGAAGATGGTTGAAGGGTAGGGGAGAGGTAGGGAGGGGAGCGGAGAAAAATGTAGAGCTCAATAAAATTAATAAAGAAAATGAAAGAATGTGCATGATGTAAGAAAACTTAACATTCTACTTATATGCTTAGATTTTCACCCTGAAAACCAACGATAAATGTCTCTTTTTTCCACTTTCCTCTCTCTCTCTCTCTCTCTCTCTCTCTCTCTCTCTCTCTCTCTCTGTATGTGTATACTCATCTAAGCAATTTTTATAACAATTATAAGCAACTTGTGGCATAAAGGTTTATTTGATTTACATGTCCTGTTCTCCATCTATCAGAGAAGGAAGCCAAGGCAGAAACTGAGTCATTAGCTGAGGCCGAGGACGTGAAGAGACCCTGCTCACTGACTTGCTCTTCTTGACTCACTTAGCTTGCCTTTTCTGTACAACCCAGGACCACCTTTCCAGGGGTGACAGCACCCACAAAAGGCTGAGTCCTCCCATATAGATCACCAGCTAAGAAAGTTGCCCAAAAGACTTGACACCATGTCATTCCAAGGGAGGCATCTTCTCCATGGAGGTTTCCTCTTCCCAAAGGGTCTAGCATGTCTTAAGTTGACGAAAAAAGAATAAGAATACCAAGCCCAGAATTATAAGGATAGAATACTTATTCTGAGGAAAACTCAGGGCATGGCACTAACTCTGACTATGAAGCAATGGGTCCTTGTTACTGCATGAGCAGAGAGCTGGTAGTTACTCCGTTTCCCACATTTATTGTTGCTGCAACTGACCAGCAATGTGCTCTGTAGTTAGAACCCACAAGTGAGAAAGTGAGGTGTGAACTTTTGCTTTCTGCCAGGGATTGCCGCTCTTCCCCTCCTCCCAAGAAGCTCCCTCAATCCATTTACATCCAACTCCACTCACACACTGTAATTTAGAAGTCGAGGCCTGCCTCCATCCCATAAAACTGACCCGTCACTGTGGAATAACTCACCCAATGGGTAGGGGGATGGGGAGAAATCCATTGAAGAAGAAGGCAGATGAGTAGGACCATGGTTTGCAGAGCTCATTGCACAGTCTGCCTACGCGTGATGCACGCGAGCTAATGGGAGAGCAGGACTCTGGGATGTGCAGTGTTTTTCAGAAGAGTTTGGACTCAGCATAGCGAAAAGATCCACTGGCCACTCCTCACGCCTGTTGACCTTTTATGGGTTGAGCCCACATGCCTGACTAAATGATGTGTTCCAGCTGCGGCTATATTTTCTACCTTCCTTGTTACTTAATTGATCCTGGCTGTGCCTGGTCCTGCACAGAGCCCTCCCAGACCTTGCAACATGTGCTATATATCCTGTGTGTACTCCGGTGTCCTGACGAAGAACATAAAAAATCAGAGATGGCAGGAGACAAGGGGAGGGGGAACGTCGACAGAACACTCAGAATGCAAATTATTTGGCTCTCCATGGACTTCCTCAACCACTGCCCACTGCATCCAGGATCAGCTGACTTTCTTCCCGCAAGCAGCTCATCTCTTGAGACTTAGATTTTTCCTTTAAACTTTAAAAGCTATAATCACTGACAGAGAGATTTAAAGATGAAAGAAAAACACTCAAAACAACAAATGTTTCCCTCACTCATTCTTTGTTCTTTTAGCCACATGTACTAAGTTCCTTCTAAATCCTTGGCACGGTCCTGGCCTCCAGGGAAGCAGGTGAACTCAAAGGCCCTGCCTGTGGGACAGCTCTCAGGCTTAGAGAAAGGTGCAGACACAAAAGCAAACAGCCAAAGTACTGTAGGCCTGTGATAGCCTAGTGCAGCAGCTCTTGATGTAGATCAGGGGCCTCAGATAGAGAAGCTCTGTGAGGCCTAAGCACATTTCACAGTAGAGCAAGCAGGCCACCTGCCTTTATGCAGGTGCCAAGGGGAGGGTGTCTCTGGAGATGGTATGCTCTGTGTACTCAGCCCTGAAGGAATGAAAACTTGCTCCAGGGGGAGCCACCCAGTCATCGTCTACAGAAGCAAAACCAGACCCTACTCTTGCACCTTTAATTATTCTTCACAAGATGTGTTATTTTTAAAATCATTGATAGGCTTGCTGCTTCTAGAGGAATAAACAAGAATGCAACAAACTCTCAGAATGGATGCAGTGGGTATGAACAGACATAACAAACTCTCAGAACGGATGCAGTGGATATGGACAGACATAACAAACTCTCAGAACAGATGCAGTGGATATGAACAGACATAACAAACTCTCAGAACGGATGCAGTGGATATGAACAGACATAACAAACTCTCAGAATGGATGCAGCGGGTATGGACAGACATAACATACTCTCAGAACGGATGCAGTGGGTATGGACAGACATAACACACTCTCAGAACGGATGCAGTGGGTACGGACAGACATACAAACTCTCAGAATGGATGCAGTGGGTATGGACAGACATAACAAACTCTCAGAACGGATGCAGTGGATATGGACAGACATAACATACTCTCAGAACGGATGCAGTGGGTATGGACAGACATAACACACATAAGCAAAGAGCACACAAACCAAATATTTTTGGGGAATCTCAATAACTTTGGAATAGTTTAAGACTGTCAAGAAGCAAATAAATAAAATAGCATATCCTTTGCCCAGCTCCCCTTAATAACACATTACAAGAGTCTTTTGTCACAATTGTAGTTTGGCAATAATTTAATACTATTATTAGTCATATATCTTATTTACCTGAGCTTATGCATACACTCATACATATATATGTTTTGTATATATAAACATGCACACAATTACACACACACACACACACACACACACACACACACGACGCATGCACAGGGAGGACAGGGTCTCTCTACACAATCCAGACTGATTTCAGACCTGTGGCTTTGCCGCCTCGGCCTCCTGAGAGCTAAGACTATAGACATACACACTATATTCAGTTCATTTAGAGAATTTGTAAGTAGATCTCTCTCTCTCTCTCTCTCTCTCTCTCTCTCTCTCTCTCTGTGTGTGTGTGTGTGTGTGTATGTGTGTGTGTGTGTGTGCGCGCGCGCGTGTGTGTATTCACAGTTCTACAAAGTCTTATCACACCTCTAGATTCATTGAACCTGGATGCAGACTGTCTACACTGCAGCACACTGAGCCTTGAGCCTTACTGTGTACTCTTTACCCCTCTCCCAGTTCTAATTCCTGGTAACTGTGGATCTGTTCTGTATGGTTATAATGGATCCTTGCAAGTGTAATCACACAGTGTAAAGCACCCCAGACAGCTTAGGTGTTCAGACGGCTTGGTGCTCCTCCAGATGACCAGAGTTTGTTTCTCAGCACCCACATGGGGCAGTTCACTTCTAACTCCAGCTCTAGGAAATCCTATACCCTCTTCTGGCCTTTGCAGGTATGGCATATAACCCCCCTCCCAATACTTACATGGTTTTAAAAAATTGCAGTCTAGAAACTGAATGCATACATCATGTGTTCTTCTCCATTTACTATGCAGTACTCCACTGAATGCACGCACCAGTTGGTTTGCTCATCACCAATTAAGGGACATTCGAACTGTTTTTAGTGTTTGATTGTTAGGGGTAATCTACTCTGGGTATTTATTTATAGGTTTTTGTCTACGCACACTTTTTTCTTTTTCTAGGCTAAATGCCCAGAACATGTATTTAGTGGGTTATGTGGAAGAATATTTTTAGGTATGTAAGAAACAACCTGATGTTTCTAGAGAGGTTTCTTTCCCATCTACACTACGTAAGAGACCATTTGCTCCTCATTCTCTCCGATACTTCTTACTGTCAGTATGTTTTAATTTGGCAGTGATAGTGGGAGTGTGATGATATCTCCTTGAAACTGTGATCTGAATCCCCAAGAGCTAATCACAGTGGATTTATTTTCATATGTTCATCCACAGCTACCTTTGAACGACTGCAGTTACAAGGCCGTTGCCTACATTTTATCAAATTATTTATTAACTACCTGTGTAGTTCAGAGGGTTCTTTCATGTTTGGGATAAGAGCATTTTGAACATCATTTGCAACAGTTTTCTTGCGAAGGGCTTTTCAGAATTCCAGTTTGTTGAATTCTTTAGTGAGTCATGCCTTTGTCATCAAGCCCGAGAATCCTTTGCCTAGGCCTAGGTTGTGAAGATCTTCTTATAAATATTTTTTTAAGCATGTAAAATGGTCTTTAAAAAAGAAGTTTCAAAAACTGCAAGTCTATGTATGTGTGCAACACTTTCAACACGAACTATTCTTTCGAAAGGTTAAAAGACTGTAAGCCTAAGTGTGTGCACAACACTTGCAAAGTGCAGCAGTGGAACCTGGAATTAGAACTTGTTTGTGAAGAACACGTGGTAAGGGAGGAGACGGAACCCTCTCCGTCAGAATATGTTGTTCACAGGGGCAAGAAATGGCTTCCCTCTTTCTTCCTCTGCCTCTTTCTTCCTCGCCCTCTTTCCCCTCTCTTTCTCTCTTCCCCTCAGCATAAGAAAGAATGGGCCAAAGGCATCTTAGAAAGTTTGAGCAATGGAGCAAAGGCCAAGAGGGATGAAACTCTGTGCTGCATCAGGAGCAGCCATGTCCCCCAGAGATGTGGGAGAGGGTGTAAGGAGAGGTGGGAGATGGGATGGGAGGGAGAGGTCAACCGTGCACGGTCCAGTGTGTTCTGCGGACAGGCTGTTCCATAGCTTTCTTATAATGGCTTCACAGTGCCAACTGAGTTTTATTGAAATCAGTTCATTACAACAATCATTTTTCTTCCTGTCAGATCACAATGATTTTCCCAACACCAGCTACAGAGTCGTGATTCCTTTTACTTTATGACGTGAGTGAAGAGTGGCGATGGGGTGAGGAACAGAGTTGAATTTCTATGCATCAGGCTCAACAAAGCACATGCTTCATAGCTCCTCCTGAGGACCTGAGAGATATTTCTCTGATGCCATGCCTGCCAGCCTCCTTTTAAGAAGATATGGCCAATGACATTTGGATGATGGTTCAGTCAAGAGGCACATACAGACATCCATAATAACTTCTCTGTTCTCGCTCTCCTCTGTCTTGAAGCATTTTAGATGACCCTAGTTGTCCAAAGACTGGGAACAAGTAGGCTCCCCGCTCTGCTGAGAACAACTACCCACGTCAGAAATCCATCTTTGGGTATGTATGTAATCCATCCATCAATTTCTAAAAAGTCACCGCAGTAGGACGTTTGTTACAGTGACTAACATGGCGATGCTAACACTCTTTGAGGACAGCGGGCCCACTGTGTGTCTATCCTTCTGTGCCCACTGATGCTGTCTTCACAGGCAAACAACACCATTTAATTTGCTTTTGGTTTTGTAAAGATTATTTGTTCAGCATCACGATCAAATTATCACATTTAGGAAATAACCAGGTAGAGAAAAAAGAAAAAAGAAAAAAAGAAAGAAAGAAAATTACACTAAGCCTCCTTTTCTGGAAGAGGAGCCTTGACCCTCCCACAGAGCGGAAACTAAAACAACTGGCTAGGCGTATAGTCCCCAGGGCCTAAAACACATCCTCGCAGCATCGAGGTCTAGCCCCCACTGTGACTGACTGAGCTGACAAGCCAGCTTCCATTACTATGCCTGGTAGAGGCAGCTGTTCTTCGCAATAGAGCCTGAGACCCCTGTTTCCCAGCCTTGCAATTACCAGGGTCACCCGACCGAAATGCTTCTGGTCATAGGAGATAGGAGAGCAGAGAAGCTGTGTGGAGGTCTGTGTCTCTGTGTGCCACCATACTAAACCTCCATCTAGGTGCCCCGGCCACACCTACCTGGGTGGTAGGAATGGCATTCTGAGGAAAATCTCACTGGTCCTCAAGGGCAACCGTGAAGTGCTTGCTATACTGATCCTGGTGCACAGGAAGCAAACATGCTGGTTTGTTTCATGCCCTTGTATACAAACTTGATTCATGACATAAAGTCTTTGCAGCTGGTGTTGGGAACTCCTTGTGATCCGACAAAAACGTTGTCATAATTAGCTTCTTGCAATCAGCTATAGTCTGGACTGGGAAGATTCCTGAGAATTTTGCCATTTCTTTTGTTGGCTCCTGTTCTCCCATCCTGCTAGCTTTTCTTTCTGGTAGTGTTACAATATTCTGCCAAGCTAAAGACATGGCTCAGTATGTATGAGTGTTGGCTATGCAAGCATGACATGTGTTTGAGTGCCCAACGATCATGTGAAAGCTGGGTGGGATCACATGTACACCTGTAACCCCTATCCTGTGAGGGACAGAGATAGGAGGATGACCAGGGCTTGACCACAGTGGTCTCGCTCCAGGCTCAGTGAAAGACCCTGTCTTAGTGGTCAAATATAATCAAGAAAGACCCCTGATAGGATCCACAGACACCTACGTATACCCTCCCTGCCACACATACAACCTCCTGTCCTCACTGTAGGTATGCTACCACTAAAACCACCATAGACATCTTTATTTCATAGTTTGGCAAACAACTGGTCTCCCTTACTTTAGGGGAAATCAATTTCTTCCTTCTCCAATTTCTTTCATTCATAGGTACAACAATCTAAAATGGTTGCTGTCATTGCCAAAATCATCATGGCTTCTGCCATCTCCAAAATCCATTTCCTTCATTGACAAATCCATGGGAGCCATCTCCAAAACCACGAAACTCACCATCCCCGCAGCTGCCATCAAGGCCACAGTGGACATTGCAGGCTGCTACCTCCACCAAAGCCATTTCCAAGAGCCATTTGACATTCTAGCTAGATGAGCCACCAGCATCTGCTTCCACTGGTTCCTCAAGTCACAATAGGGTCAGCTATAGGGACTGACTTGGACCCACCAGGCTTTTGCAGGTCTTTACCCTCCAAGCCATTTTACTGGCCTCCTAATCATTACTTTTTTAACTCCCTTCTAACAGAGACATTTGGCAACTTTCACCAAAGTAAGAGAGCCAGCAGGAAGTTGAAGGGGGACTGGAATCCAGCCCAGAGCAATCCAGGATGCTGTGTGCTTACTATTTTCTTTATCCCCCTTCACCAACCCATCTTATTTTTTAATATCATTGTTTGCTGCTGTCCTTTCTTTTGACATCTACAAATATCCCCCACATAAAGTTAACTAAAACGGTGTTGTCACTAGTGACTGCCGGAACCACTGGATAAAAGATCATTCATTATAAGAAATGCTCAATTCTTGGACTTGTCTACACACAGGGTGGAACTTGGGTCAACCCTTTAATCCTTTGCCAATCATGTCTGAAGGTACCTGAGCGCTGGAACAGTATAGTCATAGAAACTTCTGCTTGGGAAACTCAAGTTAAAAATCAAAGGGCTATGAACGTAACACCACAAGACAAAATCAGCTTCATAACTCATTCTTTTAATTATCTCCTAGCGCTTTGTGGATAAACCTGCTATGGCGATTTTCTATTGGAAGTAAAAGATGAACATTATGCCTTCTGTCCAGGTGCCTCTGTTCAGAGAAAGAGAGAAACAGTGGCAATTTGTCCTGCTGTTACAGGTGACAGACCAGCACATTCAGGGCAGCTTTAAAAGAGCTGTGGTTACAAGTTTGTCTTCTGTCTTACTTCCGTCTTATGCTGCATTAACACCGTGAGCGTTGTGATGCTTGTTCTAGTGAGTGTCTTATAGAAGGAAGATCCACAAACACAGGGTTCTGACATCTCAGAACAGGAACATCCCACACTGATGACAGAAGGCAGGGAAAGCTGCATAAAAGCAGGGATATTTAGGATGAATTCTGAAAAATAAACGGGAGTTGCTAGAGAGGAGGAAAGTTCATTCTAAATGGAGTCAAAGCATGTTCAGTGTCACAGCGCCAGGAAAGAGACAAGTGAACCATCGCTGCAAGGCTAGGAAGGGCTGGGCACTGGCCGTGTGATTGCTACAAGGGAGAGCACTAACAGGTGCAACAGCGAAGCCTTGGTCTAAGCTTGGCGAGAGCTTCACATTTGCATCAAAGAACAAAGTAGTTGCAGAGATGTTAGAAGCTCTCCACTTTGCTTCATTGAGATAAAATTCTTTGTTTCTGGGAATTGTAAAAGGTGCCAGGATATTTTCTAGGCTGAGAGTGGGCTGCTTCTGCTTATTGGAGAAGCACTATACAGGTCTAATATAATTTTATATCCCCTGTATGAAAGTCATTAGGAGGAAGACTTGGCCATCTCATATGGTCGTAGGATCTCTGAGAAAGGCTTCTGGCTAAGGTTTATTGTTAAAGAAAAAGATTTGACAGTCCCTTCTGTAGATTCTTCTTGGACCACATCAGTTAGGTACCTGGCTAACTGCTTCTTCCTCGGTACTGTTCTAACATGGAGAAGTAAAAAGAAGGAATCAGAGTTCCAAAAAGCATGACTTGAAAAATCTGCTCTTTATATAAATAGATAGGGAGATGTTGCTTTGTTGTTCTTTGGGGCAAAAAAAATGAAAAATGAGGGGTCTTACTAAGTAGTTAGATAACATTGTGTGTGTGTGTGTGTGTGTGTGTGTGTGTGTGTGTGTGTGTGTTGTCTCTGCACATTTGTTTGTATGGTTACAAGTGCCTGGAGCCCAAAAGAACCTGTCTGAGATCCTGCTCCATCACTCTTTACCTTCTTCCCTTGGCCTAAGGACTGTCACTGAACATGGAGCAAGGGGATAGCCAGTAATCTCTAGTGACTCTCCTGTCTTGCTATCCTCCAGTACTAGTGCCATAGGGAAGTGTGACCATGGCCCAGCTCTAGGACCCAAACTTAGATCCTTGTGATCAACTTCTTGTTGATCAACTTCTTGTTCTTTATGGCTAAAAAGGGAGGCTTGACTCTGCATGTAGCACGAGGGGTGGCTTGTTGGGGTATCTGTTCCTGCCCGGTACCCCACAGCTGGCAAGTACCAGAGAAAATCAATCACAGAGAGATCTCTATACGTTATAAAGCTGATTGGCCCATTAGGTCAGGCTACTTATTAGTTCTTATGACTTATCTTAATCCATTATTCTGATCTATGTTAGCCATATAGCTTGGTACCTTTTTCAGCTGTCAACTCACATGCTGCTTCTTTGGTGGTCTGGGCAGGAATGGCAGAGGGAGCTTCCTGCTTCCCAGAATACTCCCAGTCTCTTTGCTCCACCCCTACTTCCTGTCTGGCTTTCCCGCCTATACTGCCTGCCTGGACAATCAGCGTTTTATTAAAATATGATTGACAGAATACAGATAATTCTCCCACACCATCTGCACATAGATTTTGAATCAGAAATCTATGCTTGTTTACTCATAGAAGTCTTTGCATTGGCTTCTCCTCACATTCTCCCTTACACTCGTAAAAGTAATCCCAGGTAGACTTGTGGGCACCTACTGTGTAAAAGTATAGGAACTCTTGTTCCTTCCTAGAGGACGCAGCAATTACCATATGAGGCATGGGAGCCAAACAGGGTGGAAATGAAGAGAGAGATGCTGAGCTCAACCAAGAAAGGCTAGGGAAGACATCTGGAGAAAGAGGTCAGGCTGAGTTGAGGCAAAAAGACCAGAAAAATCACCAGAGTCAGAAGGGTGGATGTGCAAGGTGAAATGTGGTCCATTTGGAGAAAGCAAGGGAAATGTGACACCTTCTTACAGCCACAAATGGCTCCAACACCTGGAGCAAAGAGAACTCTTGTAAGTAAAGAGAGAACACTGGTAGATAATTGGAGGCCAGAGGGTCTCGGCCTCCACTTTTGTGGATATCAGAAGCAGGGTACCATCAAGGTCCTAACAAGAAATTGAAAATACCGACCCAAATAACAAAACAGTCACAGAGCTGGCTCAATAGGTAATTGGGGATCTCAGCACTAAGAATCAGCACTAAGAAACTAGTAATATTTCCAGGACCAAGGAAGCAGTGGATAAAAAGGGGATTAGAGTCTGGGTGAATGAGTTGTCTGTCAAGGGATGTGGTTAGAAAAAGGCCTATCCATGTCTAGGACCTTGCATATGTTCCCTTCCTAGCCTCCTGCCCTCGCCTCTACTTAGTACCTTTGTGATGGCAAGACCCTGATACATGGGAAGCAATACCTAGAGTATGTTAGCCTTGGGAAATGGCTGTGAGGGACGCTAGGCTAGGTTAGTGGAGGTAGGCAGACAATGCTTTACATCTGCACAGCACCAGTTCATAGCCTGGAGTCCTAGACTGAACAAGGACAAAGCAAGCTGAGCATGGATGGTCCCTGCTCTCTGATTCCTGATGCAGTGTGACCAACTGCCTTACAATCCTGCTGTGAAATCCTGCCTTAAAAGCACGATTTCCCGACTATGAAGGCTAAACCCCCAAACTGTGACGGAAAATAAACCCTGTCTTCCCTAAGTAGCTTTCGTTGGGTATTTTGATATAACAACAAGACAAATAACTGATATCATCTCCAACTGAGAAAAAAAAATTAGTCAAGATGCCATGGGCAAAAGTGCCCTAAGGAAGTGGGGCTGGACCCCAAGAAGAAAGCTTCGTCCTTGCTGGCCCTGTATTCAAAGAGCAGCTGGATCAGTGCTGACCTTCATGGAGATGCACAGGACCTCAGTTAAAAGTTTTCAAATATCTTGTGAGGCATGACATTTACATTCACACTACACACAGGCAAATTCCATTATGAGAAGGTTCACTTAATAACGGGGTTGTTTCCCTACATTTTGTTAAAAGCATTCCCATTGATAAAAACTTTCCTCGAGAGAGTGAGATAAGTCAGCAGGTAAAGGCACCTGTGGCCAAGGCTGATGACCCGAGTTCAATCCCCCGGGACCCAATGATAGAAGGAGAGAACGGACACTCGTGTGCTCTCCTCTGACATTCATACCATATGCCCACACATAGAAACCCACACCCTAAAACATAATTTTAAAACACCCACTTTTTTTTAGAACTAGTCTTCTGAAAGCCTCTGGGTTACTTTTTGGATCCACAGAGCAGTTAATGGGACGTTAGATCAGTTTTCTTGAGTGACATCTGGGTTCAGTTGAGGGACTTGGAAGGAGATAATGTCAGCAGAGTAATAAAGAGGGAGAAGGGAAGCCCGGGAAGAGTCTGTCATTTGGAGCCCCACTCAGCTGCCATGTTTCTTTGTGTAGGCTGTAGACAAGGATTCATCAGACACCCACTTGACAATGGGCCCAGACTTCAAACTGACGCCCCTCTTACACAAGTCCCCACACTCTTTTCATGAAAACCACCATGTCTTTGTGTACACTCAATTCCAGCAGTACGTTCCAAAGCTACCTTTCGAAAACAGGCAAAACTATCTTTTCCTCTTCCCTCTGCTGCTATGGGTCTCAAATTCCTCATGTCGCAGGCTGCATCTCTTTCATGCCCAGTCTCTGAGGCACTTCTGGGGAAATGAAACTTACAGGATAAACAGTGTAACCTTTAGTTCCCAATAACCATTAAATAACTGAGGATTTTATAAAAAACATTTCTGTAAGCCCCAGCTGTTAAAGCGTTTCTCTAACAAGACGACAAAACCCTGTGTTTACAGGCTCCCAAGGAAGAAAACAGCATAGCAGGAAGAGTGATTTCTTCTTGGGCATATACAATAAAATGTGATCTTAAAGAATGCAAAACATGATGCATATAAATTCTCCTTTACCTACTTAGTTCAAGGGTCATATGAGAAACTTCTGAAAAGTGTTGTCGGCCCTGGATTCTTGTGTTGCCATGGAATCTAGTTCTTCCTTACAGGCTTCACCTGAACGATCACCATGGCAGCTATGATAGAAGAAAGAATTTCTTCACGACATGGCAATTTTCACATGCTAGTGAGAGCAGCTCTAAGCAGCCACGACAGCATTAAGTCAGGGGCTTCCGTCGGCTTGTCTGTTTTGGAGCTGGTGCTGAACTTCCAGGGACACCAGGAAATTCTCGCTCTAGAGCTCCTCATGAGCTTCCTCAGGTCTTTTTGCTATGTGGGTGTCCCTCTGAGTCTGACCAAGGCCATCTGTGTAGCCTTGGGATTGGAACTATCCATTGGTGCCTGGTGGGTTCACCATTGGGGACAAAACTGAATACAGTGGTACTCCCTCTCACAGAGCCTATAATATCTAATCACTCTTAAGTTGGGGTGGTGGAGTCCTGATCGCCTCTTTCATGCATCATTGACCATTGAAACCAAACGCGTGCAGGCCCAGTGTAAATACCTGTGGCTGCTGTGAGTTCTGGATTATGTTGGTTAGGTCATGTCGAGAGGTTAGGGTTTGACTGTCTTTCTCCCTACCCTTTGGATCTTATCTGCTTTCTGCCCTCATCCCACAATGTTCCCTGAACCCTAAAGGTAATGATGGAAGTAACTTGTTTAGGGCTGAGCGTTCACTCATCCCTTAGTCTCAGTGTCTTCAGCAGCTATCACCCTTTGCCTTTCACGCTGTTCATGGGAAACAGAAACTTTTCTGACTAGGTTGAGAGTACCCTTTGTTATGCTAGACATGGGGAGTGGAGTGAGAGCGGGGATTCTAGCCCAATGTTGTAACCAGATGTTAGAACATACAATGTATATAATACGCCTGCCACTGTTGTTCTTTAGCTGACTCTAAAAATTTCAGAGGTCTTCCTTCTGACCCTATTCCTATTTCATGGGTCAGAAATTCTTCTTTCCATCTGGTCTACTTGCTCATCCAGTCAGCTTCCCTGCACATCACATGTCCTTTCCCCGCACTTGTCTTCTGGAGTTCTTCTATCATACTCCAGATACCCGGAACCACGGTGGTCCAGAGCCAACATCATTATGTTCCAGTCTTTGTTACATACATTAAAATCCAGTTTTGATGTATTGGGAGTACAGAAGTTGATAACTGTGTTGACAAGATTGAGAAGACATTAATTGTGCAGGTTGACACAACCAAGTGCACAGGAGACTGTGTATCTTAAAAGACTGGCGCACTATCAAGGGTCAGTGTAGGTGTGGCATATGTCGCTTCCCCTCATTGTAATGCCTTTTTCCAACCTTTCTTATGGCGACTCAACTTCAAAATTCAGCAAGCACATAGAAGTAGGTTTCTTTTGCATCACTGTAACAAAAATCCTTGGCAAATATAAGGAATAAGAGGTTTTGCAGTGAATCCCCACATCTTACCTTCAGCTCACTTCAGCACCGTCATCTCATGTTCTAGTAGTTTCTTTTCCTCTTGAAGAAGAAGCCACAGAAAGAGTTCATACTTCACCCATAGGACCATGAGGAGTCACCAAAAGATGTCAGAAACTAAAAATGGCAGACATATTTGTTTTTGAGTGCAAGTCTATCTTTGAGTGGAAGATAGACAAGAAAGGAGCAAGACTAACAACTTCAGAGTACTAAGAAGGTGGTACAAGATAGTAGATGGACTCATATAGTCCAAACATGGAAGCAAGCCATTCTAACTCAACTATAGTACAAACAGAGTTCATCCAGAAAAGAATGCTGTTTAGGATGTATTAGTAATTAAACTTGATCCTCCATTCACCACGCTCCACTGATCTTTAGAAGGAAGGACCTAGTGGATTAGATTGTTATCTTAATGAGCATTATCTCCCACACAGAGACACCCACGTATCCCAGCGAATCTACATGGTTCTGTAAGAGTCATTATGATGGATGCTCACATTCCCAGCATTAAACCACCAATGAATGTTTCTCACAGCTACTTTGCTTTCTTGTTGAGACTGTTCAAATGTCAGTGGTTTTAGCACCAAGCTTAACCTTTACAAGTTTACCAGAGCTTCCCCAACAAAGTCTGGGCTGACTCTCCCTTTCAGTGGCCAGTGGGAACATTTAATGGACAGAACAGAGTTTGAAAGTCAACGTTAAACTGCATCTGAGATACCCTCCATGTCCGAGGGCTTGCAGTTAACCAATGAGGCTTGATCACACTCAAATGTCAAGCGAGGCGCAACCCCTTCCTTCCTCACTTGCTGATCAGAAGAGTTAGGGAAAGTGTATTTACAGGCAAGGGCTCTTGAAGATCAAGACCGAAGAAAATAAAGAATCTGTTTCTATGCAGTTTCTATCCTAACCAAAGATAAAGGCCACCAACAAATAATGGATGAAATGGTGGTTAGTGCTGTAGAAAAAAAATTAACCATAAAGAATCACAAAGGGAAGCACAGGAATGGATATAATCCGTATGCCTGGGGAATCCCAGAGAATGAGGAGATCCTATTTTATGTGAGTGATGAGGAAAGAATCTCACTCCTTTACTCAGAAATGTTAGAAGAAACTGGTCCAAATGGTGACAGGATACAGATGATTATTATTTGTAGAGTCCGTATTTGTGATTTTGCCTCTAGGTAAAATTCATTTCTTATTGCCATGTTCTGATTTTTTTCTTGTTGCAGTGATAAACCACTCTGATCAAAAGCAACTTAGGAGAAGGAAGGACTTATTTGGCTTACACATATAGGCCACAGTCCTCACTGACGGATTCAAAAAAAGAAGGAATCTGAAGCTTCAGGTTCCCTGATGATGCTTGATGGTTCCCTCACCCACCTTCGTGCTCAGTTAATTTTCTTCTTCAGCCTCAGACCACCTGCCCAGGGAATGGTGTTGACTGCAATGGGTTGGGTCTTCAGACATCAATTAATAATCAAGACAATCACTCCCACACACGCCACAGACTAATCTGATCCCATCCCTCAACTGAGACTCCCTTCTTGAGTCTAGGCTGAACTACATTGGCAAATTCATTCTTGGGGCACTTTAAGATTTGTAAAGAATCCAGGTGTGTGCATTCCCAGTCAAGGCCCAGTGAAGGGATGTTCTGTCTTGCTGTCTCTGCTCTTCTATTATGAGCAAATGTCTTTTTCATTCTACTTATCACAATTAGTTTCGACTAATTTTTTCTTTTGTTAGAGATGTACTATTTAAAATGGACCCTAAGCACATTGCCTATGGGCTGGCTAGTATAGATGCAAATTCCCTTGGGCTGGCTAGTAAAGATATAATGACATATGAACTGGTTAGTAGAGACGCACATTGCCTATGTATGGCTGGTTTAGACACTGTGATGAAGATCACAGAGAAACTTCATGTGTTAGAGTATCAATAACCAACAATAAGTCTTTAAAGGTGTTTTCAAGGGGAATGAAGAACTGGCTCAGTAGATACAAACTCTTGCTGCTCTTGCAGAAGACCTAGAAGGCTCCATTCCCAAAATTCACATGCTACTTCACAACTATCTACAACCAGATAGAGGGGACTCTTGATTTCTGTGAGTTCCTGCATGCACATAGTTAACATACCTAGGCTTGGGTATACATGTATGCATAAAATAAAATGAATAATTGTTTACGGCTGTGTCTTTAAACAAAACTACATACCCAAAATTATATGTTGGTGAGCTGACAAAAGGGGAACTTGATCCCATGTTTTGCATAGAAGAAACGGTTCTATGATCTTTATTTCTGTTTCTGAAATGACGTCATAGACCACACTGTTCACAATGGTGATGTCCATTGAGCTACATTGCCTCTATTCTCTTTCCATGCTGGAATGGAAGCTTTAGTGGTTTTGAAAAGCCATACACGTTTAAATTAAGCATAACCAGATCTTAACCTTAATTCTGCTGTTTATATACATGCAATTTGGGGGTCAGGCTGGCAATCTTATTGGTTTCAGTTTTATGATCTGTAAAAGAGATGTAGTGGCACCCACCTTGCAGGGTCATTGTAAAGGATAAATGCAATAGCACATGGACACCAATTTGAGTACACATAGTAGGTAGTACTTAAACTGAAGCCTATTAAAATGGTTCAATTTTCTGCTTTAGTTGTATCTTGCTAACGGAAAAATGTATAATAGAAAGTAATAACTTGTTTATATTTTTTTAAAACAATCAATTTTTACTTGAATAATATTGCATGCCTGTACTATAGAAATCAAAAGATACAAAGGGCACTCTTGAATACTTTTACCTTTACAGCTTGCTTTCTAAAAAGTAACTTTTGTGACCTTTTGTATATGCTTCTACAAGATTTATGTATAAGTATTTATGTGTGTAAATTCTTTCAGAAGGATTTCATTTTTAAACACATAAGTATTTTCATGTTGCAAACGTGACTTTTTTCATTGTTAGGATGAAATACCTGACTGCAACAACCTGAGAGTGGAAGGATTTCTTTTGACTCATGATTCCAGAGAGCTCATTCCATGGTTACTTGGCCTCCTATGTTTAGGCAGAACATGACATGATGGTACTATGTTGGAGTAGACAGCTGTTCACTTCATGGCTGATGGGAAGAGGACTGCAAAACATGAGAGGACCAAAGACAAGATACCCTAAGCACTCATCCCAAGAGACCTAATTCCTAAAGCTAAGCCTCATTTTCCAAATCTTCTAGAGCCTCCCAAGCACCTGGGGAGCAGGCACTTAACATATGAGCTGGGGGGGGGGGAGTTCACATTCAGAGCATAACATATTACTTGAGGTTTTAAAATCAATGCCTAGAGCAATTCTAGGTCAGACTCTGGTGTGAGATCTGTCTTATATCTGCTGGGGGCAAGAATAGTACTTGATCATTGGATGCAAATCGCTGTCATCTGTGAAGATAAGTGACATCATGAAATTCACAGGTAGAACTAGAAAATATACTGAGGGAAGTAACCGAGACTGAGAAAGCCAAATGTCATATGGTCTCTCCTATCTGTGGATCGTAGCTCTGATGCTTCAGATTTGAGTATCTAAGCTATAGTAGGGACAGAAGCCAGGGAAAATAGGTACTGTGGGGATTGGGAAGAGGAGCTGTAGAGAGATGGGTAGTAGGACACGAGTGCTATGAAAGGAAAATGGAAGGACTTTACTGGGGTAGGGGAAGAAACGTAAAGCAAAGGGGAAAGGAAAGAGGAACATGCCAAGTATATAAGCTTACACAGCGGGGCGGGGGGATGTTGACCAAATGGAGTTATGTGACACTGGGTGATTATATTCCTCCAAACAACCATAGATTATCTAACAAAACCCCAGTGCCAGGCATAGGAAAATTCCCTTCAAGTTGTTAGAGAGGTCAGGGTCCCAAGGAATTCCCCAAAGAAAATAGATTATTTATATTACCCTTGGTTACTTCCCAGAAAATGAGGGTAAGACCTATTGCTGAATTGGAAACACAAGATTTGGAGAAATCAAGCTGCAACTGATCTGAAAGCCTCCTCTTTGAGGACTAGCTCCAACAGCATCAGAAGGTCAGCATCAGAAGCTGCCAAGGAAGAAAGCAATCAGAGTCCTCCCCAGACGTAAAGCCCACGAGTCACAATAATCAGCCCAGGAAGATATTTCAAAGGGGGCAACTTACTGCTTATTAATAACACCTAAGGTCCTTTCCAATAGCAGGAAAACCAGAGGACTAAGACACCTGATGCTATGGGTTGTCTTCTAGACATGACAGGGATGCTGCACCCATACAGTTTCAACAATGTCTGCCTAAGGAAGCCCCACATAATAACCACACCAGTCAACATGCCAATTTGGATGCAGGAAATTTCCCAAGGCCCTATCCTTAGATGAGTTGTTCTCAGCCTTCTTCATGTTGCAGTCTTTTAATACAGTTCCTCATGCTGTGGTGACCCCAACAACAAAATTATTTTTGCTGCTACATCATCACTGTCATTTTGCTACTGTAGTATGTTACTTAATGTAAATACCTGCGTTTTCCGATGGTCTTAGGTGACTCTTATGAAAGGGTCATTTGACTCCCAAAGGAGTTGTGACACACAGGTTGAAAATCACTGTCTTAGATGAATATCCATGGGCAACCAATGGCTTTAGGAAAGGTGAGGGAGGGAGAATCAGTGAGATAGGTTATCCAGTCCCAAGTCATCAGCCCTGAGCGCATGTACATACAAACAACACTGAATGGACTTGGTAGATTGTGTGTGTGTGTGTGTGTGTGTGTATAATTATAAGAGTCCTGAATTTAAAAGGGAATGGGGTGAAGAAAGAGTTGGGAGGTGGAGGTGAAGAGTAGAAATGATGTAAATACAGTACTAATGGATACATTTCTCAGAATAATAATTACACAAATTTAAAAAACATTAAAAATTCAAAAATACAGAAAGGTTAAGGATTGGTTGGTACATTTTTTTTATTTGTTGAGATGACTGAGAGGGTTACTAAGAAACAATGACATCACTTGTCCCAGATGCCGGGGCCAAGGAAGGGCTTTGAAAGTGCAGAAGCAATACACCCCTCTTCGGGAGGAGGCAATGTCCTTTTGGAAGGGAGATGCAGTTGCTATCCTTTATTGTATTTCTCATCAGTTATCAATAAAGTGGTGTCAGGACCTGTGAGAATCTGGGCAGTGGACCCTAGGAACTGACGTAGTCCCAGTACTGAACCCAAAGTACATTATGGAGGAAAGCTCCCGCTGAGTTGGGAAAGTGAGCTTTGCTGTAGAGAAACCATGACCATCAAGTAAAAAGAATGAAAATGAAATTTCCAGACTCTCTGATATTAAAGAAAATAATGTGTCTTTCCTTATCTCCAAATACTATTGCTAAATTAAATCCCTGTCTGCTTTACTGGGAGCTGAAGTTTGAATAATAAAAGTTAATTGAGTGAGGCTCAAGGGTTCAGAGCCATCCTTAACGGTCAGTTTCATGAAGCAGTGTGGAGGTGCATGCCTGTAATCCCAGTATTGGGAGGCTGAGACAGGAGGATTCACACAAGGCTATCTTGGGCTACAAAGAAAGTTCCAGATCAAGCTGGACTGCCAAGTAACCTTATCTCATATAAACAAATGATCAAACAAACAAAACACATGTGAAAATCCGGGGGTGCAGAGAGCCCATCATGTGAAAGACAGGTGAGCCTCAAAGATTACAGAGGGAAGTGACAGTGTTCACCATGGCTGTCTCTATCACAGGCCAGATTCAAGAGTCTGCTCTTCATTGTAACCCCTAGAGGTGACTCCAAGCGTGAGTGCAAGGTAGGTTGATCAAGAAAGAAAAGGTGTGAAAGGAGGGGCAGATTTTGCATCAATCTCTTTGGCACAGCTGCAGAAGAAGTCACGGAGAAGAGTAAGTGGGGGCCTCCAGAAGCATGTTACAACTGCCCAGGAAGAAGTGATGGCACCTTCATCTAGAAATGGAACAGTGGTGTGTGGGGTATTTAAGACATAGCCAAGACTCTGGCCAGACCCTTGGGCATCTCCACTATCTAGGCACTGTTCCCTGAGAGAAGCATGTATTTGATAACCGGGGGACCTGAGAGAAATCAGGGGTCTCATTTTGACAGTTTTGAAGATGAGGTGCTGCTGAGTCAGGTGGCTGAAGGTGAAGAGCTGCCTGTGTGATGCAAGACAAAAGAACCTGTGAGTTGTGCAGAAGTAAGCCAAGGTTTCGCCATCTTCAGAGCTCAAATTCCTATGTCCTTCACTTTCCCAGGCGATGCTGATGATAGTGAAAGTGATAGCTATGATGCTAAGTACTATTGACCAATGCTCACTTTGTTCTAAGCACGTGGATACTCTATTTAACAAATATAGCACTCTAGGTGTGCTTATTACCCCACTTTATGGTTGAGAAACTGAGGCCTAGGAGCACATCATCAGTCAGTCTCAGAGGCATAAATCACGTACAGATGATTTGTTCTTACAATGGGAACACTGATCATATTTAAATTATAGTGTTATCATAATGGTCAGATTTGCGATAATACATAACATTTGTGAAGCAGCAATTATGTGCTAGACACTGTTTTGCTGTTTGTTTTTTATTTGTTCTTTGGTGATTCTGGGAGCCAAACCCTGAGATCTGTATATGTTAGGTAAGTGCTTTGTACTAAGCTACAAGCACAGCCCTTGACAGTATTTTAAAGATTCTTTAATTTAATTCTTACAACAAGATTATATGATTAATGATATTACTACTCCCATTTTAGAGATGATAAAACAAAGGTTTAGAGAATGTAAATAGCATCCTATATCTGTGAGTTAAAGGTAAGAATAGGTCTTGATCTGTCAAGGTCCGGTGTCTTATCTACTATGTGAAACCAATGATTTCAAATTTGAAAAGTGGCTAAGACAATTGCTAATACGTAGTACCATTCACAGTATAATCTAAGAAATAAAAAAAAAATGTCTCAGGACTTAACCAAGGATCTTATGCAAAACAATACAGACTAAAATCCACATTCATATTACAGGCTCAGAGCTAACATAGAAGACCTATCAGTAAGTGCATGCTCACAGTGTTTGTTAAATGTGCTAACTAGTGGATGAGTTCTCAGTAAGAGTAGGAAACTGATTAGAATGAGAGCCAGCCTGCTGGCATCTCTCACGTGTGCTGTCATTTCCCATCTTGGTCTCTGTTCACTCATTGCATATATGTTTGTAAAGTGAAGATGCCAGTGATAGCTGGGGTATGGCTCAGAGTGTAGAGCACTTGCCTAGCATGCATAGAGCCTTGGGTTTGATTCTCAACAAGGATCAAACCTAGTGTAAACTGGCATGGGATTCATTTGTGTAATCCCAAATAATAGAAGGTATGTAGAATCATGAGAATCTGGAGTCTGTGTTCATTCTTGATACTACATAGTGGTTCCAAGTCTGCCCTGGGTACGTGAGACTCTATCTTAAACCCAAACAAGAAGTCAAATGGTATGGAGCTGGATTCTTGACAGACATTACTAATCCTTCACCCCACTCACTTCGCTCTATCTGCTCTTGGAAATCACCAGGGGTCCCACTAAAGACACAACATGCTGGCTAATCCTGAACTTCTGGACCCTTGAAGACCTTACAGCTCTGATGTAGGATAATTTTTTTGTACACTGTGAAGACGTGTCACTATGATTGGTTTAATAAAGAGCTGAATGTCCCATAGCTAGGCAGGGGAAGACAGGTGGGATTTCTGGGGAGCGAGGGGAAGAGGAGGAGGAATCTAGGTAGCATGGATTGTACCAGCAGACTCGGAGCAAGTCAGACTGCTGTACTGAGGAAGTGTAAAAGCCACGTGGCAGAAGAAAGAGTAATAGAAGCAGGTTAATCTGAGTTCTGAGAGCTAGCTGGAGACAAGCCTAAGCTAAAGGCCAAACTTTTTCATAATTAATCAAAGTCTCCATGTCATTATTGGGGGACTGGTGCTCCAAAAATAGCCTAACAAGAAAGCTTGCTACCCAACTCTGCCATCTCCTTGTTTTCTGAAGTAAATTTCTGATGTCTTAAGATCCTCATGGATCTGTTGGCTTCCCACGTCTTCACTCAACGCTAAGTCTAGACCCTTAGCCTGGAGGACCTATGTTCTCTTCAGGCTACATGAGAATAGGAAACACGAGGAAAGGAGTTCAGCTTGTTCCGGCATCTGACATTGATACTGTTGTGCTGACTGGAGGCCATGTGCAGCTGTCAGCGGTAGCCTTAATGAGAGGCCTTCCTACGTTCTTGACGTTCCCAGCATTCTCAGGAGCAATCGGCCTTCTCTGCTGTTCTCATCAGTGTTGTGCTCTTCTTAAACCCGTTTCCTGTCAGTTTGTCCACAGCTGCTATCAACCTGGACCAAGCAAACCAAGAGTAAGCACCCCTTGCCGACTCCCTCAACCTCTGTGAACCCCTGGGGTGACTAACCGCTCCTTCTCCCTTGTCTTCTGAACAGCTATGCACTAGGACTTTAGGAGGTGCTTTGACTGGACACACATTTTAAGCAGCTCTGGAGCTGTTTCCCACCATCTGCTCTTAAATACTTCCACCAACAAAAATGTCTCTGAGCATCACTTCGTATCCACCTCCCACATCCCTCTCAAGATAAAATCAAGACGTATCACCACCTCTAATTGAACTAAGAATAATAGTATTTATAGTACAGTCACATGGATACCGATATCGGTCCAACAAAGTGGGCATTGCCAATGGCCACAGCCACCATCCCCTCCCACTGGACTGGCCACATGATAGCGACTTAACAAGGAAGACTGCAGAGGGAGTCTGAGATCCCATTGTTCATCTGTTTACTGGACCTGCCCCTAAACCAGTACCATCCCAGGTACTGCCTCCATTTCCTCACCAGCTACAGGGGAAACACCTAGTATGACCTGAAGAGAAGAAGTGATTGGCAAAGAGCCAACAGGAAACAAGCAATGGGCAATGGCTTTGGGGCCCTTATATTGAGGAAAGAAATGCAGTGGTTTATCACGTTCCTCAGGCTTGGATCTCCTGGGGCTCTTTTGGTTAGGATGAAATACCTCTGGTGCTTGAGTGGGAGACAAATATTGTCTCTGGGTCCTTTCAGATGGGCTAAGGAGGATGTGACATTCAAGATGACACAGTGAAGTCCCTGCAGTTCTCTCCTGTCTTCCCTCTTACGATGTGCCAGCTCCTCTCCTCAAAATCATAGAACAATAGTGACCTCTCTTCTCATAAGGTGTAACGTCCACCCTGTCGGCTTTGTCCTGCTTGCTCTATGAGCTTGGAGCATGACAGATTCCAACTGTACTCAAAGAAGAGGGGATTATACAGCAGGGTGATTCTCTGAGTGTCAATGTAGATTCTACTTGTTACAAGCACTCATGTTCCTGTTAGCCTGTAAGAGTCCTGACTCCTTAGCAGCCAACCACACCCAGGACAAAGAGAAGCCCTTACACGCCCTTTCTTTTAAAAATGTTTGCAACCATTAACACGAAAAAATTTAAAATAAAAAACTTTGTTAAAAATAAAATTTTGTTTAAAAATTTCAAATTTAGAGAACCTCTCAGTCTTCACAGTTTCTAAGGTCTCTTTCAACTTCAACAAACTATGACCCTGTCAGAAACAATAAAAGAAAACTGTTATTAAGGTGCCTTTCTGGAAAAGATGAATGAACCAGCATTCACCCAGCAAACCTGATGCTAGACTGGATTCCAAATAGCGGAAGAACAAATGAGCAACTGTTGAGACCTGGGTAGTAAAGGGCAGAGAAGCCAGTGTGGAAGGCCTCAGCCTACACCACATCAGCGCATGGTGTATTACATTCTATCTAGAATGTCCCCCAAAGGCCCGCATGTTAAACATCCAACTTAGAGTAAGCTATTGGGAAGTGGGGGAATGTAAGGGACTCTCGCTTGAGTTACCCCCAAAGAAGAATCTGAAGCAGAGGCCACAGTAAGTTATATAATCAACATTGTTTACATAAATGTTTGAATTAAAAAAATCTCTTGGCCCGAGTTACAAAGATCATGGGATTTTTTTTTTTTTTTTTGGAGTTTTCACCTCCCTATTAATGTTTAACAAGCCAAAAAGTCTCTGAGCTTCAAATCCTGTGACCATCACATTAAGCCATAAAACTCTGTTCTGCTGATGCAGTAATTGCCTGACATGGCTACCTGGTTCGAACTTGTGCTTAGCATGCAAATCTGCCCCAAGAATGTGTTTGACAATCACTTTTCTGTCCACTGAAACTACCCTTTGACAGAAAATGTATTCCAGAAAAGAAAAAAAAATAGCTTTCTATTTTTTGCCTTTTGCAAGTCGGGTGGTAGCTGAAAGCAGCCCCATACGCTTATAATTAGGATTACCACCAGGGAATTCAACCTTACTGAGGAAAGGGAAAGAGGCCTGCCAAGGGGGAGCACAAAAGCCCTTGGAAAAACAGAACATGAAACAAGCCTGCGCAATCCCTGGGTAACGGGAGAAACGGGATTGTGAAAAACAGCGCTGGTTCCTCTCCAGACTCCCAAGAAAGGTTGTGTGGGCAGAGCAAGAAATGCTGACGAACAAAGCCAGGTCCAGGGCCTGATTTCCATGCAGGCCGAGGGAGGCTCACAAGGAGCCAGGCCTGCGTCCAGCAGCTGTCCCAGCACTGACTCTGAATCCAGACTGCCTTCTTGCTCCTTGCCTGTGTGACCTCATGGCTTTGCTCCCAAGGAAGCAGGGAATGAGAACATTTTATTTTCCCCTTCTCTGATTTTTATTGGATTCACAGCAGGAGTGTATAAGGATGCAAGCTTTGGATCTTAGCTCTGATTCTGCATGACTTCGGAAAGTGATCTAACTTCTCTGTCAGCTTTTCAGGAGGAAAAGAGAATGCCCTCGAACCACTGTGACAATTACATAAAACAGTGTAGATGGGCAGATGAACATCTGCTGGCTACTGCTCACTCAATTAGCAAGACTATCATTATACCTGTTGGGTGTGCTTCTGGGTTTGGGGGAGCTGACTACGTTTATGGATGTGGGTTTTAAACATACATGAATTAACTTATTCCGTGATAAGTTATTGAATGCCTACTTTGTACCTGGTACTCATGGGGCACAGTGGTGCACAGGACAAACCCCTGCTTTATGGTAGGTGAAAAGGAGAAGCAGTAAATGGGATAAGAGACGAGCAGGATGCTAGAGAGGCACCTAAAAGGCATACTTTATCCGGACATGGGCATCAAAGAAGGTTCTGAAGAAGGGGTTCACTGAGTCATCTATCATGAGTCTGATCAAGGTCATGATGTTGAGGAAAAAAGAAAAGGTAGACATGTAACTTTAGCCCGCAGAGAATGCCAAGTCTGACAGTGAAGGACACAGTGACATATTTCTTAACTGAAACATAGTTGATATGGATGAACCAGGCAATGGAAGCCAGCAACCAGCCCATGGATCACATGACCAGTGGTAGCAGGATTTATCCCTACTACATGTACTGACTCTTTGGGATCCTATTCTCCTTGGATGTATACCTTGCTCAGCCTAGATATATTAGGGAGGGCCCAATGTGCCTTACCCTCTCTGTGATTAGATGAGGGTGGGGTGGAAGGGTATATGGAGGGGATGGGAGGAGGGAAGGGAGTGGGAACTTCAAAAAAGAAATTATAATTTAATATAATTTAAAAAGAATTCTGAACAATAGAAAGGAAGTAACCATGTGCCAAATGGAACCAAGGCCAGTGATATACAAAAACAGATGGAGATGACAAGAGATGAACTTGCTGCTGGAGGTCTGGAGATTGACCACAGAGTCCACTGTCCACCAACATGTCTATTTTTTAAAAGGAATTATCAACCATTGTCACAGATTTTTCTTGGTGCCCAGAGTCACTCAGGTAATCTTTACGTGTTGTTAGAGTATATAGCATTGCAATAAGGCTAATTGGAATTGAAACCCCATTCACAGAGAACCAAGGTCAAGTTACTGAACCTCTATGCAGATCCCTCATTGTGTGTGCTGAAAAACTACAGTGTATTTAAGAAGCCATAGGTGTATGCAGTGAACTATGTAAAGTACCTAACACACAGTAGGCATAAAGCAAACAAGTAACCCCCTTCTTGTAGCCTCTACACTAGGTGAAGCCAAAGAAAATATTATAGGTAGCATATGAACATGGTTCCAATATGTACTTGTAAGGCTGAGGCAGGAGGATGGTGAGCCTGGGGTACATAATGAGACCCTATCTCAGACTTTATTTCCTTTAACTTGAAAACTGAACTGATTATGGAATGGAAATGTGAAGCTGGAAAAAGGGAGTCTCTGGCATTCAGTAGAGCAGCATGGAAAGTCATCGGGCGTCACAGACTCAGGACCAGACACCAATGGCTTTCCAAATTCAAATCACCCCTTGGCTGTGTTGTGACCCACCAGTAGACGGCGCCACTGATTGCTCCCTAGACCTTGTCCATTATTTTAACGTGTTTTACCTTCTTGGTCTTTCCTGGGTACCTTTGGTTGTTGTCATCTTCTCGGCAGTTTGCCAAGGCTCCAAATCAAATTTTAGTTCCATCGGTGAAAAGGTGTAATTAGCAAGCCTCTGGTGACCTTGTTGGACCAGCTTTCCAGCCAAGCTATTAGAAAGGCTTGAGATTGCTGTCGTGAACATTGCCTACTCCACACTCCTGAAGCCAAGAACCGGAGTCATGTAATCCCGAACTAATCAACTCATTACTATTCATCTGGAGATTTTCTGACGTAGGCAATGAAAGTCACACATCTCGGGAGAATCTTAAACCAGGTTTAAAACTAAAAGCCGCATGTCTGGTGAACTCCTTCAGTCAAGTGCAAATTCAAACGACCAGTGATCCTCTGCTGTTCCAGGATGGGGATTTCTGCACAGGAGCAGTGGCTGAAGTAGGCTTTCCCACAGCCAAAGGATGAGGAGCCCAGGAATCTGACAAAGTCTTCTTCACCCCAGAGTTCACCTGTCTCAGAGAACCGCCCAGTGAGTCTATGGGATTAGGGAGAGTTCTATAAAAATGATATCTCAAATGGGAATTCTAGCATTAAAAAAAATCTCTCAAATCTAAAAAATCACCAGTTTTGACTTTTATTACTATGTCCACTGCACTCTAACTTTCAAGGCTCATAAAAAGATTGTCTCTTTTGGTCCCAAATGAAAAACAATATTCAAGTTCAAAGGAAAACTTATTGACCAAATCAAGAAAATAAACCAAAAGCGGTTTTAAGATCTAAGGAGCCCATACACACAACCCTATCCCCCGGACTATGTGAACTGATAGATACGCTGATGGCTCATGTTTAGCCTTCCATTCATTCCTCAAGTCAGCATTTGGTAGGAAAATTTCCAGGGAACTCATAGCATGTGAAGCTACCCAGAGCTGTCCAAAGTGCAGCATTAGAGTCTTCTGCCAATTCAATATAAACCTCAAACACAAATATCACCTCGAGGGGAACACCTCAAAGGAAAAAAGAGATCATTTGCTCTGAACCAAAGCAAAGTGAGTTTTAGATATTATCTGATGACATGCTTACCTTTGGGGTTTGAAGAAGCTAATGTTATGTTAAGTTCACATATTCCAAAGGTTTTACTTGATATTTGAAAAAATATTAGAAGCAGGGGTGACTAGTGAGTGGTTAAAAGGCAGACAAAAGGTAGCAAACAATAATTTGCCCCTGAGTCTGTAATATTCCAGCTCCACAATCACAAAGTTCAGTCAAACGATCCTTAACACAGGTGCAGCTTTTCCCCTGAGAACTTCGACTCATAGCTTTTCCTCTCAACGATGTATCATATTCTACGCAGACAGAGGCCAACTGTTGTTTTATGCCCCACAGGACTAGGCAGCCCATTCTTTGTATCTCAGTGGTGAACTGAGCATTTTGTCAGAGAGAATAGCTGGTAACGCCATTAGAAAAAAAATTCACTTTGATCAAATCAGTTTCATTTAGCATCAGGATCTGAGTTTGCTCCTGTGTTTTCCTTACCTTCCATATCTGATATGACATTTACATGAGACATATAGTAGGAATACTACACTTGTGGAAGAATAGAGCATGACCTAAAGAAGTCAAGTCTACTAATGAGGGAGGCAGGCATCCCACTCACAGGAAGCCCTTTGCGCCTCTCATCACGCTCCTTAATCACGTGAACTATATGTTTACAGAATGGCCACTGTAAACATATTAAACCCCCATTTTTTACCCCCATTAAAGAGTTTTTGAGTATTTGGAGAAATTTATTGCTTTTTCTCTTTTGGCCAGCTTGATTTTGTAGCCACAATGTCATCGAATGTGGCTCGTTCTAATTTTAGGAATGGTTGGCTTGTAATGTTGAAGTTATTTTACTTGTTATTTGTGACTAATATTTGCATTTGCCCTATGATTTAAGCATTAGACCAGGTTTTAGCTTGGGGGAGGTTAAATGGACAACTGCATTACAGAAGAAAACATAAAGTACTCTATTATTTAGGTATTTTTGGTCAAATTATCTCTTTCCTATGTACCAAATATAATCAGAGAGAGGCCAGATTTGTAAGAAATCAAGATTTTATAGATTCTGTTGTAATAACCAAATCTCATTCCTTATTTTAAAACTACAAAAGGAAATGATGTTCCTGTAAAAGTCATTTTGGATCAATGCCTATTAACATCTTAATGGCAAAATGTGAGTATTATTTAGTATTTTTCCTATTTCATGCAACTATGCTTAGTGAACATAAGAGACAAGGTATAGTCTCTTATGTTACTTTTATTTATGTTACTTATATTATTTTTATTTTTGGTAAGAATCTTATGATGCATTTTGAACATTAATTTTTTTAAGGTATGGCTTCAATTATGTTCATTCAGTAGGTACAGTTTGGCCTAAAATTTCTAGTCCAGTGTCTATATTCCTAGCTAGAGAGGTCTCTCCCGGCTTCAACATTTGAACAATTTTCACTCCACGATAAAACAATCTCCTGCTTTGGAAATTGTTGCTATTTGATATTAATTACTTTTGTATAATTTGGATAAAAGACTCAACCCAAATTTTTCCAACACTTTGGGTATCTCTCACAAGAATCAATAGAGTCAAAATTATTCTATGGCAGGCAGAAGTTTGAGTATGTCATATGGCTTTGAAGAACCTTTAATTTGATGTATATTAATATTTTAATACCTATAGAAACATAGTAACTCGCTTGGATCTAGTTACCGGTTTTGTATTATTTATTTTGTTTTTTTTGAGACAGTGTCTTTTTACATAGCCATATATCCTCAAACTCACTAAGTAGCTCAGATTGGCCTTGAACTCACAGACGTCCACCTGCCTCTGCCTCCTAAGTGCTGAAATTAAAGGTGTATACTACCACATACAGCAAATTTCTTCTTCTCTCCTCCTTCTTCTGCTATCAGGAAAAAGCGCTACTCTTTGAGTGACAGGAATCTGATCTAATATAGAGAAACTCCACAAAGCTTAGTTATACTCAAAAGTTTTAAAACAGGTTTCTAACATCTGAAAAGTGGATTTTTGTCCTCAAATTATATTGAGCAACCAGGAGATTCTTTCATGAATTTTGTAAATATTTGAGTCTTTTAAAACTTGGCTTAAGGAAAATAGGAAGGCCAGGAAAGCACAGGTTAATAAGAGGCAGGGATGTCATTATACTCTGGAGTTTTCAGTTGCTCACGGGACTCAGTTGCTGATGTAGTTGAAGACGAGTATCACCCAGGACTGCTGAATTTCAAGAGGTTATGTTCCCAGACTGGAGAGATGGCTCAGTGGTTAAGAGCACTGCCTACTTTTCCAAAGGCCCTGAGTTCAAGTCCCAGCAACCACATGATGGTTCACAACTATCTGTAATGAGATCTGGTGCACTCTTGAGGAAGAGAGTTGACCCCATCAATTTAGATCATGAAACCCAATATGAGTAAGTTCAGCAGAACCATCATATACTGGCTGCCCATGCATGCTTCAGCAGTCACAGGACATGCATTTAATTCATTTTATTTTCACGTTCCCAGAAGTTAGCACAAGCTAACTTTAACAAATCTAACTTTATCTCCTGAACTTTGGCTCAGGTGGGAGTTGAAAGTCTCTTATGCTGCAGAGTCTCTGGTGCAGTATCTTGTCTAAGTGACAAAACCAATGGTTCAAACTCCCTTCCTCTCATTCTTTATTACCTTGCACCCACCATGGAAAGACTGTGTAACCGGTTCTTAATTTCTAGTTATCTTCAAAAGTCCTTTACAATATTCTAAAACAATGGTTCTCAACCTTTTTTATGCTGTGACCCTTTAGTACAGTTCCTTAAGTTGTAGTGACTCCCCAATTATAAAATTACTTTCATTGTTACTTCATAACTGTAATTTTGCACTGTTATAAATGGTAATGTAAATATCAGTGTTTTCCGATGGTTTTAGGCAACTCCTGTGAAAACATCATTTGCCTCTGGAAGGGGTTGTGACCCACAGGTCGAGATACGCTGGTAAACTGCCGCCCTTTAACAAAGGTGACAGAGACAGTCATTTGTCTGTTTTGTTTTGGTTTTGTAAGTTAATAAGAAAGATAAAAGCTTTACTCCATGTTAATAATTCACATTTTTAGTGTTTATTTAACTACTAATCCAGAGGACTAGAGACCATAATCGGAAGGAAAAATCTACACAATACACTAAATTTTATAGACCCTTAAATATTTGTCCACAAAAATAAGCTTCACTGCTACTGTGTAATGGAGCATGAATGACTCAAGCAGGAATAACTCTAATATAATTCTTTATTGCTAATGTGTTAGCTTTGTGACAATGTCAAATTTTACAGTAATGAGGAAATATATAAACTTAGCATCAAGATATATTATATCTTGATTTGGATAAAATCAAATTATTAGATTTAAAATATCCCACTTGGTAAAGATTATCTAGAAAATCTTGCTTTGGAAGCCAGTTTTTCTGTAATTCTGTAATCTCTGTTGCTAGGAGCAGATCAGTATTTTAAGAGAATCTTATTTTAATAAACACAATCAGGCTCGTGTGTGTGTGTGTGTGTGTTTGTGTACAAGTTGTCTCCTAACCTCTCATATGTGTAAAACCAATGTTCTTTGACAGCTGACAGGATCTGTGTTTTGAGTTATGTTTATGCGCTGCTTGTGGGAGTAGCCTGGGGTTTCTCTCCAAAGTTGGCTCCTCCCATTTTGCCTAAGGATTACCCTTTACACCTATGGATATTTTAGGGGCAGAAGGCATTTTCTGGTTATCCTTCTTCTGTGTCTTCTCAACTGAGCCCATAAGGGCTAACTTCTTCAAATTCGGGAATGGAGGACTGTTTTGTTCAGGCTTCCTTGTGAGGCTGTTGCATTTCTTCAGAAGTTTACCTGCTGTTTCCAGTCTGTTGGGCTGGAGGGAACAAGTGATTTCTGTCTTCAGTGTCCTTATGATCTGGTGCTCAGAGAATTTCTGAGCTAAAAGGTAAAAGGTTGCCATAATCAAGTAGAGGCACAGAGGGAAAGACATGCAGAATTAGATACCGGAGGGGCGGCAGGAGGAAAGGAAAGAGGCTACAAAAATGGTAAAGGCTCTAACTCAGTGTTCTGTAAACAAATAGAACTTGGTGAATGCTCTGACAGTAAATAAGAGGACATGCAATGACGTCAGCATAAACCAATGATCCTTACCTAGACCAAAGCGAAGTCCATCCAAGTCCCAACTCACCAGCATCCGATCTGGAAGGGCAGATGCCCGGGTAGCCTGAAGTGTCCATGCTAAAACCTATCCATATTTGTTAGACTTTGATTGGAAAATGGAAAGCACAGCACAGGATGAAGCAGAAACCTTCTATTAGATAAGAGGGTGTTGTTACCCCCAAGTCCCGAACATCCAGATGACTGTGAGAAATGAGTGCCAGGGACAGAAGAGACGGCTCTTCAACAAGGCAACACATAAACAGCAAATGTACAACTTGGCTATTGTGGATGGGGGCAGCAGTAAAGTCACTCCTTTTAACCACCACCCTTCTGTTTATCTCCAGCTAGAGTCTCCCCATGGGTGGTAGCTTCAAACTGCTAAGAAGTTTGAAGCAAGAGTTATCATGGAAACAAAGATGTACAACTCTCTGGAGACAGATCACCATGGAAAAGGGTGCGAGGTAACCTAGAGAAATAAATGGAATACCTCTTCACTCTCTGTTCTCCAAAACTACATATAGCATGGAAAAGAAATGAAGAGGCACATAATTCCAAAAAGGAAATGAATATATCAGTGTGTGTGTGTGTGTGTGTGTGAGAGAGAGAGAGAGAGAGAGAGAGAGAAAGAGAGAGAGAGAGAGAGAGAGAGAGAGAGAGAGACTTGCATCTTTAAATGTAAAAACATCACATCATAACAATAGGAAGACAGACATGCTCAGAGAATTTTGTTCCAAGGTTCATGTCATAGAAGTCAGAAAAAGTATAAAGAAATACAGGCCACTTACTGGGTTTGATGTAGTCTGAAAGGGAAAGTAGGTGTTGGTGAGACTAGGAAGTCAGCCTGGAGTCAATCCATGTCAGGATCTCCAAGAACAATATTAATGAGAGAGTGTTTTGGCCCTCCGACAACACTGGGAATATGTTCAATAATAGCATGATATTATTTTAATTTAAGAGAGCTTCCTTGAGTTGGACATGATAATTCATACACACAATGAGACTAGGTCACCAAAGGCTGTGCAGTAAGTTCCAAGCCAGCCTGGGATACAGAGTGAGACCCTGGCTCAAAATAAGGACAAAAATAAATCAGATAAAGTTTCTTCTAGTAGTTAGGAAGATAACTTAGAAACATGGTGGGTGGTGGTGGTAAATGAGTTTGGGAACCCTTACAATGTTGTAGGTGAAGACTATGGGAGATTCACAAGGGGAGCCTGATAGAGCTCTCTGGATGCAGAGGCAGATCATATAAAACACATGCAAAGGACCCAAAGATGTGATCTGTACCACACAATAGGCTCATGACACAAGAAAATGGACATCATTTAGCAAGCAACTGAGAGGCAAGCGTTCTTCCAATTTCACAAGTGATGTGTTCACACATAAAGATGTAAATTTTTCTGATAGTTCTTTACACACACACACACACACACACACACACACACACACACACACACACTGTTCTTTACTTATCTCCTGAGATAGAAGCCTGAAGGAGAGTCTTATTAAGTGGTACTGAATACATATGATCAGTAGAAGTATAAGCGACCACAGGTTCACAAAACCGTAAAGCCAATAAGAAAGGGAAAGTGACGGAACGAGAGAGCAACGAACAATTAAAGAAATAGAACCCTTTCTTCCTTCCTTCCTTCCTTCCTTCCTTCCTTCCTTCCTTCCTTCCTTCCTTCCTTTCTTCCTTCCTTCCTTCAGTATTGAACCCTATGTGGTTACATGAACATTAAGCAAAACACTATCTCAGATGGGGTAAGCTGTGGTACTAACCCACTGTAGGATTTACCCATTTGACAAGCCTCAACCTTGCACTTGCTATGTGCCAGGCTGCATATATTATAATATATTGTATTCATTATATTACTATTAATATATATATATATAAAATGATTAGTTTAAATTTTGTCTTCTGATGAAGCGTTTACAGCCATTATTATCATGCCGATACCATGAAAGGACTCTGTCCCCATTTCCTCTCATTATTTAGGATGTGTTTCTTCACACGCTGACACAGAAGCTCAAGGAATGGCTTTGTGGACTGAATATGTGCCTGCCTTATGGAGAGAGTTCAGGAAAAAGCGCCATTTTCAGGGGGAGTTGACACAGCCTAAGAGCCTATTGTCCTTGCAGAGGGCAGGAGAAAGCTTACCAGGAAGGCAACCTTTTTTTTTTTTTTTTTTTTTTTTTTTTTTTTTTTTTTTTTTCTAATTCACATGAAGATTCCTGAACTGGTCCCGCGTTAAGGAAGTTCACACTAAGACCAGATTATATCTGGTCTTATGATGGTCTTATGATGTCATCATGTTGATTACCATTCCCAAGGCACATCTCTAATTCTCTCTTGCTGTGTGAGACCATCTGACAACTGGTCTAGCATTTCTTCCTTTTTTCCAATTTCTTTGATTGAAAATAGATATTGTCACCCAGGTAGTGGCAGCACATACCTTTAACCCCAGTTCTCAGGAGGCAGAGGCAAGCAGATCTCTGAGTTCAAGGACAACTTGGTCTACAGAGTGAGTACCATGACAACCAGGATTACACAAGGAAACCATGTCTCAAAAACAACAACAAAAAGAAACACAAAAAAGATAAGAAGATTTCTTTTTATGGTTTCCATTCCCCCAATTCCTCCCAGGTACTCTCTACCTCTTCTCCCAACAAAATCTACACCCTTTCCTTCTCTCTTATTAGAAAACAAACAGCTTTCTAAATAATAAGATAAAAATAAAACAAGCAAACCAGACCAAAAAAAACTAAAAAGAGAAAAAGAGGTAACAAAAAAGAGAAGAAACACATATAGATGCACACACACACACACACATCTGCACACAGAAATCACATAAAAACACCATATCAGAAAACATAATATACACAAAAGACTTGTAAGGTTAGAAAAAAAATGCTATCACATTCATTTTGTGTTGGTCATCTAGAGCTGGGCGTGGGGCCTGCCCTTAAGAGTGGTTTGTATACCCAGTGAGACTGCTGAAGAAAACAATTTTTCCCTTGTGAGTGGTTATCAATTGGATAATAGCTTCTGGGTTAGGGATGTGGCCACTTCCCCTTTCAGTGCCGGGACCCCATGTGGCTTAGACCCTGCAGGCCTGGTCCATGCTGCCAGTCTCTGTGAGTTCATACATGTGTCTGTCCTGTAGTGTTTAGAAGGTCTGGTTCCTTGGTGTTCTCCATCCATGCTGGCTTTTATAGTCTTCCTGTCCCCTCTTGTGCAGAGTCCCCTGAACTCAGGGGGGAACAGCCTGATGGAGACATCAAGACTAAGTGTTCTAACATCTCTCACTCTCTGCTCATTGTCCAGTTGTGGATTTCTGTGTTTCTTCCCATCTTTTGCAGGAGGAAGATGCTCTGATGATGACCGAGCAAGGTGCTGATCTATGAGTATAGAGAATGTTGTTAGGAGTAATTTTATTGTTCTGTTCTGTTAGCAGAACAACAGTACTTGGTTTTCCCTTATGTGGTGGTTTGAATAAAAAATGGTCCCCATAGGCACAATTTAGAAACGTGGTTTCCATGGCACAAGGAAAAACTGAGGTTCAACAATGGGAAGCAATCAGACTAAAGTCACTTGCCTGAATATAGCAAACCAAGACACTGAACTCAAGTACCTAATTCCAAGATATGTTTTTCAAAGCACCTACCCATCTAGCTCATTTCCACCTCTAAATATAATTCCTTCTCAGGTAGTAGAATATGCGGCAACAGGAAGAGTTTTCTGAGTCTTTACCCTAACCTCTCTTACATGGCATCAGGTTACAACAGAGGAATATGCTATGGGTACCATCTGCTATCAAAAAGGGTGTAAAAGGCCTCTTTTTCTCCTGCCCAGTGGAAAAAAGACAGATATAGAGGCTGGGCCAAACACATCAGCATTCTCTTCATTTGTTTGACGGAGGCCACATCAGCCTTGACACTCAGACCAAGGAGATGATGGTGATGGCACTCTCCGCTCTTATTACCCATCCCGTATTCCTGAGAAAGTTCTGGGAAGGGCATCTGTTGACATGCCGACGAGTTAACAGCACGGTTTTATGAGCTGCCAGTGCTAAACATTGTCTATGCACTTTCATCATGTTTTTATTTGAGGTTTTGCATAAACTTCTCTTCTGTGTTGGTTTGACCTTTTCAAACTCGCGTTTCTCGAGTGTTTGAGACAAGATGAGGAAATGTGCGGTGACATTGCTGAACCCCCTCCCTCTCTATGGAGGGGAGAGTGAGTCCAGGCAACCCGCTCCCATGCCAAGAACGCCTATTAAAATATTAAATGAGGAGTTAGTGACAGGTTTAACCAGCCTCTGTGGCAAGCCTCCAAAATTTAACTTAGTAAGGTTGATTTTTGGCTGTAACGAACCAGCTGTCACAAGTTGCCTGAAACCATTAATGATGTACATGAGTACTGATAAATTAACACCCAACAGCCACGAAAAATGAGGGGCTCTTGAGTGTTTTACCTGCTTTCTGCTTCTCATTTTCACAAGAAATTTATAGTGCACTGATTTTATGTAGGTGCAAATGTTAAATGAAACATGAATGCATGAGCATAGAGATCACAGACCAAGACTACAGGGACATTGGTGATCCCAACAGGCTACTCTCATGACAGGACATTTTTTCTGGTATTTTATAATCCTGTCCTGGGAGACTGTGCTTAATGGGTCAGACGGACTTATGAGACCCTTCCTGTACTTTCTTAAAAAAGAAACTTTGACTCTCTTCCAACACCTTATCCTGAATATCTACATTTTAATGATCATAGCTACTTTTATTGAACAGTTACAAAATGCCATGTAATTGCTAAGACAACCAATCTGAAGAGTCTACCAATCAAAATATGATGTCACTAAAGCACAAAGAATAAATTATCACACCAAAGGATATAGAAGGGAGGAGGGGAGTTTGATAGAATTTCTATTGTGCCCAACACTCTCAACATAGAGTTGTCTTAGGGACATCTCCAGAAGGCATGGTATCTAATGAGAAACTAGAGACCTAAAATAGAGATACAATGGCCCCAGTAATTATGCTTCTGGCTTAATACTAAGGATGGGTGCCAGCTGATGTAGGTAGACTGAAAACAGGAAGTCTCGTGCTGATAGGTGGTAGTGTTGGGGAACTGACTGTAGTAGTGGCTCCTGTTCTCACTCCTCAGTGTAATCATTTTCTTGCCCTGTAACTTTAACGTTCTCTGTCCTGTCCACACATTGGACTATGAGCTGACTTTGTAACATTTGTGAGATATTGACCATATGACTGTAGAAATGACCGTGCCTCAGTTTCTATCTCAAGTCTGAGGAGACCTGATTTTCCCACCTGTTCTTGAAGTTGGGAAACTGCCAGGGTTTATTCCCCAAAGGAGGAGATGTAAAGCAAAGCCAAGCTGCCTTCCTCATCCTAGATGAGGCCACCCCAAACCAACCAACAGCCATCCAACTGCACAACTTGGATCTATCCCAGCCAGTATCTGCAAAGGCATTCATCAAACCAGCCAAGAATGTAAGAACCCTAGAAACCGATGAGCCAAATGCACCTTATTTATGTTTGCCAGAAAGAACTTGTGATTTGCTATGCAGCATCACTGTATCCTCAAATGAGTTATGCTCTCCTAGAAACTACTATATCACTCAAGGGTACTAAAAACAAATTCTGTATGAGAGCCCTATGTGGTTCAGGTCAGAGCATCACAAGAAGGCATCTTAACACCCATCTGGCTGGCTGTCCAATCTGAAACAGCAGTCCTAGAACTCTCAATTGCGCTTAAGCATAGGCTGAGCATCTATAATATGTATAATAGCTTATTAAGCCCGATTCTGGCACTTAGAAGTTTGACTCTCAATGGAACTATAACACTGAGCGGAGAGAGGAAAACCACCACATTGTGTAATTTATATAACTCACCTCACCCACCACATTGAGATTTCTTCACGGTATTTCCCCCATCGTCTCTGTAAATAACTAGCCTCTGTTGCCAATGGGAAAAACTGTGTCCTTCAGCTGAACTGGTTGGGAAAAATTTGAGACCTGTCAGCTTTTAATGTCTGAGCTAACTTTCTGTTGTCAAACATAGACCTCATTTGTAGAAAAAGGAGGACCCGTGTGTGTTATTACAGTCCTGCCTCGCTGGCAGGCAGGAAACAAATGGTAGCACTCATAAATACCCATGATTTGCCGACTTGCTCAGTCAGGGACAATTTGCAGGAAGGCACAAGGTCTTTCTTGAGCTGAGAGATGATTATTCATCCAAAAAAGGAAAAAAACTATGCACAGGACTCTTATTAATGAATTTGTTCTTTACATCCTAAATTAAACACAGAACCATGTGGTTTGCTTGTGACACCTCTTCCTTAAAGCCAAGCCCTGAGATGAGATTCCCAATCCAAGCAGGGACTAGCAAGTGAAAGCGGGCTCCTTTCTCCACACACATGTATGAATAACAGTCAGAGAAGCAGAAAACTGGGTAGAAAAATTCACTCTCTAAAACTTCTACCATGTATTTCTGAAACCTATGAAAATCACTGGAGTGTTCCAATAATAGGCTTCAGTGTCACCCATGTCCCAGTGATGTGCCTAAGCACTCACGTAAATCCTTGACTCGACAGTACATGAGATTCTGTCAGCTCCTCAGATCAGTAGACCTTCAGGAAAAGTTAGCCTTCTAAGAGGTGAGCCTAGTCCAATTGAGTTAGTATTTTAAGAGCACAAAACAAAAATTTACCAGAAAAGAAAAATTCTCCCTCAAGACTAAAATCAAATCATAACTGCTTCAAGTCAGCTGGGTTGTCTTACATTTTCTTGGTTTGCCAACCTCATAATTGCATTAGCCAATTCATTAAAATAAACCCTGTTCTCTGTCTAATTCAGTATAAAATAGAGATAGCACATGTGTCCTGTATCCATGTACATATGCTTAATACATTTTTGTGTGTCTGTATGTGTGCATTCATGTGAAAGCATACCTGTGTGCAGATGAGCATTCATGTGCATGTACACAGACCTATGGAGGCCTGAGATGGACACAAAGTGTCGTGTTCTCAATTAATTTTTCACTTTGCTTTTAAAGATTTATTATATTTTATTTTTAACATAATTTTTTATTGATTCTTTGGATTTTTTAATTTTTATGATTTATTTATCTTTTATTTTATGTGCATTGGTGTGAAGGTGTCAGGTCCCCTGGAACTGGATTTTCAGACAGTTGTGAGCTGCCATGTGGGTGCTGGGACCTGAACCCAGGTCCTCTGGAAGAGTAGTCAGTGCTCTTAGCTGCTGAGACATTTCTCCAGCCCCGATTCTTTGGAAATTTTTCATCGCGCCCCCAATCCTATTCACTTTTCAGTCCCTCTAAATATCTGTCCTTTATCCTTGTAATGTCAGTCCCCTCCCTGGTAAACTAAAAAGAAAAAAAAAGAAACAATAAAACTAAAAAATAAATTAAAACTACCAATAAGAATATTTATTTAAAAACAAACAAAAAAGCACTTTGCTCCTTTCGTTCGTCTCAGTGGCACTGGGAGCTGCTCTGTGTCATGCAGTAGACCCTTTTGTCCACACAGCTTTACTTGTGAATGTTCTGTGAATAACATGTTGTTGGGCAGGTTCAAGGTCTCTCTGGCTTCTGGTCCACCATCAATACCGAACCTTCTCTGAACCTCCTCTCCGATATCCTGCTGTTTCCACAGACCTGGAGACCTTGCGGCTATGATTCCACAGCACTAATCCCTTCACACCGTCTAGTAGGTCACGGATAAGGTAGAGGTTGGGAAGTGCCAGCTCAGAACCCTGGTTGTGTGCCTGGGTGGTAGCTGAGTTGGCCAGATGCTCCCACACACCCTGCCCCTGCATTTGCACTGCCTTTTAAGGTAACTGGAGCCACAAACACCAACACAGACTCTGTCTGCAGTAGGACCATGGAGCCAGACATAGTCCCTGGCTACAGCTGGAACTGGGGTGGCATCACAGGCCACCCCGATCTGTATGGTCCTGGCAGCAGCATGACCATCAGGTATCAACGTGGCCTCGGGTGTCAGCCCAGAACCCCAACATCTGCACTGCCTTTGGTGGTAACCAGAGCCATCACATTGATGCAGAACTTGGCTGCAGTAGGAGCACAGTACCAGACAAGGCTTTCTTTCTCTCTCTCACACATTTGCTCACAATAATGGTGCTACCCGGCACCTTGGGCAGTGATGTAGGTGTGTCTTTCTATGTGTTACTTTCATTGGTTAATAAAGAGACTGCTCGGCCTGATAGGTCAGAACATAGGTAGGCGGGGAAGTCAGAACAGAATGCTGGGAGGAAGAAGGCAGTGAGGCAGACGCTATAGCTCTCCTCTCCAAGATGGACTCAGGATAAGATCCTTCCTGGTAAGCCACCACCTCGTGGTGTTACACACATTAATAGAAATGGGTTAATCAAGATGTGAGAGTTATCTAATAAGAAGCTGGAACTAATGGGTCAAGCAGTGTTTAAAAAACTACAATTTGTGTGTTGTTATTTCGGGTGTAAAGCTAGCCGTGCGTGAGCCGGGCGGGAATGCAGCCCGTCACTCCTTCTACAGGGCAGACCAGTGGTTTCTTCTCCCCACCCAGGGCAAGCAGCCGTGTGTGTGTGTGTGTGTGTGTGTGTGTGTGTGTGTGTGTGTGTGTGTTCCTTACAGAGGGCTATGACCAGAATGGAAAGCAGCTATTAATTCCACTCCTTCCTCTGGTGAAGAGGCCAGCATGACTGTCACCATCAGCATCCCCTCCTCAGCTCCTCTCATTCCTCACAGTACCTGACTCTGGCCACAGTGGTCTCTGCTGATTCTCAAACATGCTTGTCACATATGCTTCGTGCTTTGTGTTTGTTCTCTTCATGAGAAGATCCTCCCCGCATCTCCACGGCACCTTTACTTCTCAGAAGCCTTTCTTAGTAGACAACCACTGCCCACCCCATATATCCTCCATTCTTCTCCACAGTGACGATGACCTCCGCATCCACAGGCCGCTTTGAGTACAGTTTTGTCCGTATTGCAATATAGTCACTAGGTTAAAGGCAAAATGGATGAACTTAATTTTTTTCAGATATTACATATTTTTTCTTTTTTAATGTTTTTTTATTTTTTAAATTTCATTTTGCATTTCAACCATGGTTCTCCCTTCCGCCCCGCCTCCCACCTCCCCTGCAGCTCATTCCCCCACCTCCATCCACTCCCCCATTAAGTTGAAGGAGGGCCAAGTTCCCCCCACACCCCTACATTAGGGCTAAACATGGCATCCCACCACAGGGAATGGGCTCCGACAAGCTAGCTCATGCATCAGGGAGATAGACCCGGTCCCACAGCCAGGAGTCCCTCAGACAGACCAAGCTACACACACGCAGAGGGCCTAGTTCCGTCCTTCCGAGACTCCACAGCTGTCAGTCTAGAGTTTGTGAGTTCCCATGAACTTGGTTCAGCTGTCTCTGTAGATTTCCCCTTCGTGATCTTGACCTCCCTTACTCATATATTCCCTCCTCCCTCTCTTTGACTGGGTTTCTGGAGCTCAGCCTACTCTTAGTTATGGATTTTTGCATCTGGCTCCACTTGATGAACACTCTTTGATGACAGTTGGGGTATTCACCAACCTGATTACAGGGAAAGGTCAGTTTAGGTGCCCTCTCTACCATTGCTAGGAATCTTAGCTGGGGTCACCCTTGTTGATTCCTGGGAATTTCCCAAGTACCAAGTTTCTCCCTAACCCCAGGATGGCTCCCTCTGTTAAGATACCTTTTTCATTGCTCTTCCAGTCCGTCCTGTCCTCAACTCAACCCTCCGGTTCTCTCGTGTTCTCATTCCTGTCCCCTCCCCTTTCCTGTCCCCCTCACCCCCAGTCTATTCAAGAGACTTCAACACAAAATTTAATATCTCAATAAACATCTTAATGAGAAAGTAAATTCATGAAATACCAAGGCCTGTAAACTAGGGTGTTTTTTCCACAGTATTTTAGCAAGGATTACGAGTATTTCTGTTATCTCAGTTTTCAGTCACCCAGTTACCTTCCCTTCAAAGTTAAACAATATAATGATTTTCACACATGTTGCATCATAGAAACATTTAACACAGGTAAGAAAACACATTATTTTTATAAATTTACTGTGTTATTTTTAATGGTTTAACTCAAACGGACACATACTATGCACATTGTTTTAATAACTGAATATTATAACATGGAGTTATTTCAAATAATCCTAAGTCAAATATTTCATATAAAAGAAATAATACTGATATGAAATGATATACCATAATTTATTTAACTAGTCCATTATTAATAGACACACAGGTTGTTCCTAGTGTGTGCTAATTTGTACAATCATTATTTTTGTCTTTTTAAGAACTGTGTTTAATCATAAAATTGCACATTATTGGGAACTGGAGATACCACTCATGGGGAGAAAGCACTTGTCTAAAGCTGCGGATATTCTAGTATCTTTCAGCCAACTTAACCAACAGTTTCATTTGATTCAATCAATCTACATTAAAAGAATAATTTTCTAGAGGTTGCATCCTTAGAATAAAGATGATAAAAATCTACGTAAGCGAGGTGGTATTGTCTAATTCCTTCCAAGGAATATGTGCCAATTATATCCCTATTCTACAAGAATTTCTATTTCTTCCCCCAAGCACACTTCACTGGCTCATAATGTTACAAAATGTTCTTAATTTTACAATCTTGATAGGTGGAAAAATGATATCTCATTGTAGTTTTAATTTGAATTTCCTTTATATTAGGTCAGCGTTCTTCCTACATTTATAAGAACCATTTATATTTTTTATTATACTAACTTCCTATTGAAATACTTGTCCTGTTTTTTTTTTTACATTCTCATTCTTTGTGGGTATTTATTTGTAGCTACTCCCTAAAATAAAATGATCCCTATAGTAAGTACTGAGAATATGTGTTCATTTTTGAATTGTCTTTGACACTATTTTTCTCTGCGTACAATTCTGTTCTTACATGTATGTGGCTAAATTTGTATGGTTTTCATGTTGATTTTATGTTATAGGAAATGGCTTCCTACCTCCAAGAATTCTTTCATATTTTCTTGTAGCATTTTTATGGTTTCAATTTGTACAGAACCATTAAGAATAATATGGAATGCATTTTCTATATGTGTGGCAAAATCAGGAGTTCTGTGTGGGCAACTGCGTGAATGAGTGTGAGTGTGTGTGGTTTGTGTGGTGTGTGGTGCGGTACAGTGTGTATGTGTGTGTTGAGGGAGGCAGGCGGTTTTCATGTGGCTATCCTATTTTTTGAGCTATAGCTTTTGAATGGCTTTTCTTATTTCATTTATATACTTATTTTTGTGTGCAATTGGATTTACATTCTGGAATTTCTGGTCTATTTTATGGAAACATCTGTACCTACATGTAGCATAATCATAGTGTATTAATTAATGAAGATGTATATGTTCTAACATCTCTAACACCTAGACTTTTCTCTTCTGCTCCATCCATTTGTCTAATTCCTGTGCTTTTCACCATCCTTTATATCTAGAGCTCACAAAACTCTATTGAAACTGAGCTTAATAAGTCTGATGTTTATTCAGTGAAGATGATACTGGCTTTGCGGTAAAGTGCATTTGACATCCATAGTTGTAGAGCTGTGTGTCATATGAAGAAGTGCTCAACTCATCCTTTCTACGCACATATTTATTATGATAGACTCTTTAATCTTGTTGAATAGATCATCGTCTCCAGGTAATCACACAATTGTTCTCTTTTGATACATTTTTATGATAAATTATATGGGTCCTTTTCTAGCATTCAGCACTCTGGGGTTAATTCCCACTTGATTATAGTATCTTCACCTCTTAATGCCCTTCTGGATACTGTTACTTACTCACACAGGTAAATTGGTTTGTTCTGCAATTGGCTATATTTCTCCAGATATGTCGGCTTCAAGTTTAAATGCTACACCAGCTTCATAAAAAGCGAATTTTAAGTTTGTTTCATACGTCTCTGTTCTGGAACAGTTCAAGCAGCCATGGATCCTTTTCTTTATAGCTTTGCCGCCCTTCCACTGTGAGGCCATCTGGGTCGCTTGCGTAAGGGATATTTCACTTTGACCATAGGTTTAGTAGATGTCAGTGAAACTTTGGATTCAGAGTCTGCTTCCCTGGTGCCCAATTCGTGTCTGCAAGGGTCCCTACAATTTGTCCACACGGTCCCAGCTCTCATGAGCTCTGCAATAGAAGATGCCTTCCATCTTAACTGGCTCAAGTCGATATCTCACTTTGTGATTTTTCTCGGATGCCATTAGAACGACCACAGGCTTTTCAGGGGAACTACCTAGATAGCATGGTGGCCTCTAATATACTCACAAACAGTCTGCAGCCATCGCCTACATTGAGGCCTTCTGTAGGTCTTTAGAGCCACCTTGCTGAGGCTGTATCCTTCAAGGGTAATCCTTTTTCTTGGTGGCTATGTGAAAAGAATATAAAGGCTTGGGCTCTTCAGGTCGTCTCAGAAATCCAGCCCAACCCCGACTAGTGAGACTATCTATGCTTCTTGGCATTAGGAGCTAATGTCTTCCTTAAGGCTTCCCTGCTTGTCTACTGTCCCATCCCAACTGTTGATGCCCAGTGACAATCCTACACAGTTATTGAGCCTCCTTGTATCTGCTTCTAGACAGCCTGCGGGGAAGATGACTTTGGTACGTTTAACTTTTTAAAAAGTGTGCTGCTACTAACATACATACACATCATGAGGTTATGTCCTCTCTGAGGTGTTTTGTTTCCTTGACAGAATGACTTCCAAGTCCGATCTCCCGCAGACACTGTCTTTAGGCATCTGTAATTGCAACATGAAAGTACAAAGCTGAAATTTTTCTAATAGACAAAGTTGCCTTCGGGCACCCACCTTTGGAAATGTTGGGAGTAGAGGGCAAAGTTTGAAGTGTATTGGATCCAAAAGCTAATCTGCAGGAAACTTCCTGTTATAACAGATGTAAATATGCATGCACATGAACAGCTTCTGGTCAATATTTGGTCAAACTGGAAGATTTAGCTAGAAAGGAAAATTCTCAGTACAGAACACATCCACTTAACCAAAGCGTCACTTAGAGACCAAATTGTACAAAAGAGACAGCCAAAGCCTTACCTATGGGGCAAGAATCTGCTGTGGTACCGAAAATAGCTGATAAATTTGCATGTGCAGCCACACACTGCCTGTTTTTATTTCTGAATATCTGTGCATTGAATTTTAACTTAGCAAGACTTGGAAATTCCACATGAAGGGCAGGCCAAATTACCACCCCAAATTGAAAGAGCCTGAATAAACAAGTATTCCAGTGAGAAAACAACATGTATTTATCAATATCCCAATGCATGTACTTTATGAGTAATTTGATTACACAATTATGCAGTTCAATACAACACAGCATCAATTTAAAAATACATTTAAATTGCTCTGGGTAATGAACAACACTCAGTCAAATAGTATTTAAGATTAGACACTGCACAAGAAAATATAAAATACCTGAAAATACATTTCATCTATGAAAGAAATTCAATAGTGGTTCTCCAAAATTTGCCAACAATACTCGAATGTTTTTTTATATTATCAGTAATGAGCTGTGAAGTTGAAAGAGTCTATAAAGGACAATAATAAAAAATTAATTTTGATGAATATTGCCCGAGGATGGACCTAATTGTCTTTTTAATCTTACTACAGAAAATGTTGCTCAAAATGCATATATAAATGATTATATAAAGAAATAAAAAACAAGCAGGCAGCTGAGAACTGTTGGTAGAAATCTATTAGATATATATTAATATTAAAATTTACATTGTTTATCTGGGCCTTATAATGTTACATTGGCTTTAGGATTTTGTATTTTTATATGTTTTAATTTTAAATAAAATTCACTTTGCTAAGTTCTTCAACTAAAACCTTGTGTGTGTGTTTTAGGATGGTGACAAAATTGTTTAAGCATTGAAATTCATTCATGTCCCATGAGTGTACATCTCATATGATTTGGACTTTTCAGATATTTTTGTTTATTCTGGAGTCAATTTTAACAATATGTGTTTCCCAGACTACCTTCCTACCTTTCGTGTCTCATACTTTCTGTGTTCAAGTTCACTCTTCATCAATACCTACCTTTGCTCAGGCTGTTTGTCCTTAGCCTTCACCCCACCTTCAGTGGTTTCAATGAAGCCAGACACCAGGATCTAGGTTAGTGGCACTGCCTTTCCTTTGCCTGCTCTTACCTTGCAAACCAAAAGACCCATGTGTATAACTGCATGCTTAATTAACACAAAGCCTTGGCCAGAGTCCTGCATTCATTTCCCCTGATGAGTCTTTGCTTTGACATCTGTGTTAGTTTTCAGGGTCTCTCAAATGGTCTCCTTGATTTTAATTTGCTGCTCGTTCGGTCTCCGTGAGTGACTAAACTACACCTTCCTTCTTCCCTGGGAGAGGGAACCTGCCTTAATTATTTCTAACTGGACTGCATCTTTCCTTATTAAACTAATTAATTTCTCAAATACATCTACAGGATGCTGAAACATATGCCTAGAGGTTCAGTCAATTGTTGAAAGGCCATAATTCTTAGAACCTATTCTGTATTTTTGAAAAATCAAACAAAACCATTGAATTTGGAGAAAAATGATCCGAGGTGAATCCTGGACTCATCACTTACCTGTGATTTGAAAGGAAATGTGCATCTCTGAGACTTGATATTTTTCCCTGAAAAGTTCTTCTATACCTACTTGGATTATCATGGGTACCATAAAGATGATGAGGTTGGAAAATGTTTAAAAATTTAATGTATTATATCAGCAATAGTTTTTATCACTAGGAAGTATCAAATTGAATCATAAGCCCAAGCAGGTATTTTTTTTTAAAAAATAAGTATATTTACAGAAAATATCAACTATAAACACTAATTTCCTAGCACCCAATCAACAAGAGCTACCATTTAAATTTCTAATGTATCCTGAACTCAATGTATTCTATTTTTTTCTGAAAATTTTTACAAGTCGTCTCCCAATACCAGACAGTGTGAGCTGAAGTTGTGATTAGACTTACAGATTTCAGCGTCATATTTAATAACTAGTAAGACATAAACCTAAGCCTACAACTATCCCCTTGCTTCTTCATGTGTAAAATTGGACACTCTTTCCAACTGTAGGCTATAACAAGCCATATATCCGGTCCTGGAAAAGAAACGCCACTCAGTTTGGTGACAGTGGGACCCAGGCATGTATGGGGTTTATTTTGCATTGGTTTTCATCATAAGGTCCTGGCATTCAATGTCAAGTTTTGTTTTGTTTCATTTTTAAATTTAGGGATGGTAAATTCTGATGGATAGCAATAGCTATGTTATTTTTAAAATATGTCTGGAGCTAGGCATTTTAATAAATTAACAAAATTTTCATGTTTTAGATTTAAAATAATGGTGTGTGGCCCCAGTCTATAAGACATTGCAAATACTAAATATGTTAAGTACTTACATTAGGATTGCCTTACTTCAGTACAGAAAGAATTATTTCTATTTTTTGTTAGAGTTTTTAAAATTTTCTGAAATTTTAGTCATCTTTTTACTGACTTCACAGAGTAGATATTGATTGAATAACACTAACTATCCAAAAGCATGAAGAGATTAAACACAACATTTATTGTATGTGCTTGTAGCATTGTGATTTTAGATGGAATCTTCCAGATAAACATGAAGGCATATGTGCACTCCTATTTTCTATATGAAATTATGCATATATATATGCCTTTTATGTGAGACATTTAATTTTCTCTATTTCCTATTTTTCTGTGTTCTACTTATAGAAATTTTGACAAGAAAAATATTTGAGGCATCAATTTCACATAAAAAGATGCAGAACAACAAATTGCTGACTGGAAGAATGTATTTGTAAAATAACTGATGGACAAATGCCTAGAATCAACAATATTCAGAAAGTTCCTTTAGATGCATAATGAAAAGACAAACACTCAAATGAAAAATGGATTTTTGAAGACTGAGCATGGATAACTCAAATGTGAAAATGCAGCTAGCTAAAAATAGTGTAAAGAGAGGTTCAACATCCACAGTAAGTGGAAAATGCAGCTCAGGATAAAAATATGATTTCATAGCCAATTGATTGAGAAAGAGAGCTTTGAAAAAATTTTATGAGGGACAAAATTTTAATAGTTTGATTAAAGTCAAATTTTAAAGATGAGATTCAAAGAGTATTTTTTTTCTTTTATGTTCTTGAGATTGAACCCAGGAACTTGCACATAAAAAGGTAGAGATGTATAGCTAACCATAAAGATACTTCCTTCTTATGCATAGCCATTAAGGAAGACACTTCTAGAAACAACAATTTTAGCAAAATGACAGGGAACAAAATACACATAAAAAATGAGTAGCCTTTCTATAGATTAATAACAAACACACTGAAGAGATCATGGATGCTCACCATTTACAATAGTATCAAAGGCAAGAAAATATCTTGAAATAAACTTAATGAAGGAGACAAAAGACCTCTACAATGAAAATTACAAATGATTGAAGAAAAAGATTGAGATCCTAGGAAATGGAAGCCATTCTGTGTTAAGGGATCAGGAGAACTAATCTTGTAAAAATTACCAGAATCAATCAATCAATCTCAGTCAAAATACCACAGTCCTTTACAGAAAAAAAAAAATCCTAAAATGCATATGAAACCAGAAAGAATCCCAGATAAACAATCCTGAGGGGAAAAAAAAAAGAAGAATTCTAAGGGAATCGTTGTTCCAGACTAGAAGAAATACACCTGTAGTAACAGAAAAATGTGGTAAAAGTACAAAATCAAACATGTAGACCAATGGAATACAGTAGAAGACCCAAATATGACTACTCATAGGTATAGCTACTCAATATTTGATAAAGAGGCAAAAGAAAAAATGCACTTGGGAAAGGGTAGCATATGAATGAATGGTTCCGGGAAAGCTGGATGTCCACATGCAGAAGAATGAAAGTAGATCCATCTCTATCACCCTGTACAAATTATAGCCAAGTAAATCAAAGACCTCTATTTGAAACCTAAAACACTGAAGCTGCTAAGAAGAAAAACAGAGGCAATAGTGTACAAGACACAGGTGTAGAGAAAGACTTTCTGAGCAGAACTCCATTTGCCCAGGAATTAAGGCTGACAATGGACAATCAGGATCTCATAAAACTAAGAAGTTTCTATACAGCTATGGAAACAAGCAAGTAAGTAAAAAAGAAATTCACAGAATGGAAGAGAATCTTTTCTAGCTATACAACTGATAGAGGATCCATATCCAGAATAACCGAAGAATTGAAAAGAGTTAAGGGAACAAATCACCCAACTAAGAGAGTTCTAAGTAGAAGAAATAAAAACTGCTGAGAAATACCTCAAAGTCTTCATCATCCTTAGCAGCCAGAAGAATACTAATTAAAAGAACTTTGAGCTGTCATCTTATCTCAGTTAGAGCAGCTCAGAGCAACAAAATAATTGACAGTAGAGGCTGGTGAGGCAACACTGAAAGAAATCTTCACTTGCTGTTGGTGGAAATGCAAATTCCACTCTAGAAATCAGTATGGAAAATTCTTAAAAAAGAAAGAAAGAGAGAAAGAAAGAAAGAAAGAAAGAGAGAGAGAGAGAGAGAGAAAGTGAGAGAGAAAGAAAGAGAAAGAGAAAGAAAAATCTGTCACATAATACAGCTGTCTGACAGCTTGTTACTCCACAGATACTTGTCCAGTCTTGTTCATAGGCATTTTATTCGCAACAGCCAGAATGTGGGAACATCCTTCGACTGATGAATAGACAATGAAAATGTGTTAGAAATATGCAATGGAATACTATTCAGCTGTAAAGAGAAATGAACTCATGAAATGGCAGGTAAATGGACAGTTCTGGGAAACATCCTACTGAATGAGGTAACACAAGACCCAGAAAGAGAAACACCACCTGTTTGTTCTCACTCACCCGTGATTCCTAGTTTCAAATCCTCAGATGCGTGTATGCAGCATGGAATAACCACACAAATTATAATTATAAATTATAATTTTATAATTGTAAAATAGACCTCGGGTATGTGTGTGGGGAAGAGGTAAATAGCAGGATACAGGTTATGTGCTGTAGGGAACAAAAAAGTAGAGCGGGAGATCTAACTGGAGAGGAAACAGGGAGTCAATACAGGAAGGAGAAGGGACAAGGGTAAAATAACATCAAAACTCAAGGTTTCGAGATAATCATCAGCGTGATAGTGGGGCAAGGACAGTTCAGGCACCCTCTCCTCTGCTGCCCAAGGACCTAGCTGGGGACACCCCCATGGACACCTGGGATCCCCTCTAGAGCCAAGTCTCTTGCCAACCCTAAAACGGCTCCCTTACTGTAGGTATCTTCTTCCCTGCTCCTATATCCGCCCTTCATCCATCTCCACCCTCCCACTCCCCCAAGCTCTTGCCAGTCCTTTTCTTCTTCCTTCCCTCTCCTTTTCTCTCCTTCCCCCAAACTCACCCCCACTCCTGCCCCTACCCCCATGCTCACAGCTTTTGTCCTGCAATCTTGTTTGCTTCCAATTTCCAGGAATAGAACCTTTGTCCGGCTACGGATGGAGATAGAAACAGAGATCTTCAGCAGAGCAACGGACTGAGCTCCCAAGGTCCAGTTGAAAGGCAGAAGGAGGGAGAAGATGAGCAAGGAAGTCAGGACCGCAAGGGGTTGGTCCATCAACTGAGGCAGTGTGGCCTGTTCTAATGGGAGCTCACCAAATCCAGCTGAACCGGATCTGAATGAGCATGTGATCAAACCGGACTCTGATTGTGGCTGACAATGGGGGCAGGCTGAGAAGCCATTGATAAAGGCACTGAGACTTGTTTTTATGGCATGTTCTGGCTTTTTGGGACCCTAGTCTGTATGCATGCACAGCTCTCTAGACCTGGATGTAGGGGTGAGGGCCTTGGACTTCCCACTGGGCAGGATTCCTGGCCTCTCTCAAGCGGGGCTGGAGAGGGAGGAGGGAAGAAAGTGTAAATAATTGAATGGAAAAATAAAAATTTAAAAAAACTCAAGGTTTCAAGGAATAGCTATACCCACTTGGGCTTACAATGTTTCCAACAAGAAACATAGACTAACGAAAACCCCAGTGCTGGCCATGAGAAACCTTTCAAATGACTATTTGGGATAGTTCACATGACTCCCTAAATATTCTAAACTGTCAATGTAGCCTTTGGTTGTATCTTAGGAGAGTTGGTGGTGAACCTCTATTGCAGAAGACATCTCCCACTGAAGAGACAAGAGTCTGGCGATTCAAGCTGGATCTAGCCTGAGATCTCTTTCCTTTCATTGAGCTTCCAGGGCACTAGAAAATACTATGTGAGCTGCCAATGAAGGAAAGTCTTTAAATGGTCCTACTAAACTGCAAAATGCCTATAAGCCATGACAATGACCATCACGACAATCTATCCCTATGTGTGCAATATGTGTCATTTACATGTTGGTGGCAAACTAGCAGTTGTCTAATTGGTTTTGAGGCTCATTCAACATGAGAGAACTCTTACGGGGTGCTGGTTGGGCCATGGACCTTAGAAAATAATTTATTATTACCACTTTACTACTTCAGCATAATTCCTGACTACATTCTAGGTCTTATTTTTATACCCACGGCTAAGTATAGCTACCATCTGACATCAAAGAAACCTTACTGTACAGAAAATAGAGAACCTCACAGAAAACCACAACTGGACACAGTGAAGAGATAATGGATCGTGAAGAGTCCAGCCTCAGTGAATACATCTACATCACAACTCCTGAATCCATGGCTCAGAGAACACCACAGAAGATCAGAAGGGAAGATTGTAAAAGCCAGAATACCAAATAGTCTGCTGTGAAACAGTTCTCTTAAAAGTGGGCGACATAAACAATACTGGAAGAATGGCAATCTCTGCAGACATGCTAATGTGGAAGGTAGAAAGTTTGGTGTGGTTGTACCTGTAGACAAAGAGATGAGCCCCCTTATTGGTTAATAAATGCAAAATGATCAGCTCTGAAATCATATACACATCACCAACAAAAATGGACCATCAGATTCTATGTGTGTGCACTTGCATACATATACATACACATATATGTCTATAACAAAAATAATAAAGTAAAAAGAGGCTATCAACGTGAGAGGGATTGGAGGGAAAGTTCTTGGGAGGAGTGGGGAAGGAAGGATGGGGGAAAGTGGTGTAATTCTATTTTAAATATATTTGAAAGAAAAAAAGGCTGGCACACACCTTCAGGACTTAATTTGGTAATCTCTAACACAGATGCAAATGTTTACTGCATCTTCCATCAATGCTCATCTCTCTTTTTTTCCCATACGCAAGTGAAACTCATTCACATTTGTATCAAGAAATGTATATAACAATGTTCTGAGAAATACAATTTAAAGTAGCAAAATGTTGGGAATGAACCAAAATCTCATTGCAGAGTAAGCAGATAAACCGTGGTTTTGCACAGAACACAATTTTATAGAGCAGCAAAAACGAGGGAAGTGCATTTATTTGTTATTCTGGGTGCTGTTGTACTACACCACACCTCAGAACAAAAACCAGACTTGGGAAAAGGGGATGGAAGTAATAACATAAATAAATAAAAGCTAAGTGAGATAAATAATCTGGGTCAGGCAAGTCTGCATCATAGTCAATTGACGTTTTGTGCTACAAACACATTTTCAAAGATAAACTACTTCATTATGTTTATTTTAATAAAGTAAGAAAATTTAGCTTCACTTCAGAGGTCAATTTTAAAATTACACACAGAATATATAAATATAAATTATACCTAATGCGTATACCATACACCCATAAAATATATATACCAAATGCATATGGATGATGCATATGTACTATACCTAAAACATACAGTATACATCTTTTATAAACACTGCGAACCTAAGCTGTCATTTTCTTCTCGCTTGCTTTAAGGAAGCAGATCTACTTTGTAGATGCTTTTCCCCAGGCCTTTCGTAGCCTTTCTGTTGGACTCTCACATGCACCTGAGCCCTTCCTCCTTGCCGTCTCACTCCTATGGTTATTATCTATGCCCAGTCTGCCAAAACTGTTCCTCAGATATTATTGACATAGCTTCCCAGGATGCCCCCGAGTTTCCATATCCCGGCTCACACTAGTCCGCTCTCCTCTCCTATACTAAAGCATTCCAGGCTCCTCATCTTCCATGCCTACTCCTTTCTAGTCTCTTTATTCTCCCTTTCAAAGTCCTTATTATTCATTAAGAGCTAACTCTTTATGTTCAATAGAACATTTTTAAAAACCCTTATTTTTTTCTCAAAATAGACAGACTGATATAATAGAAATGAGAGACGTGGTAACGTACCAGAAGGAACACAAGAATCAAAACAAAGCAGAGTGCTGATGGTTACATTACCTAAGTCATCTAGACATGACTTTTGGTTCAATGTAGTCCTTCCCTCCCTATTTCGTTCCTTGCTGTCTTTACTGTCCTCCCATTTCTTTTGCATGTTCATCTTGCTTCCCCTCTATTATAGGTAGGTTCTCCCATTGTGTACAGAAAGGTGTATGTACACTGCATTCTTTGCCACGGACGGGTGATGGTTTATTTGTGTGCCCTCAAAGTTGAGGTTAGAGGCTTGGTTCTTGAGGTCGCAGTTCGGGGATAATGTGTGATGTTTTATGAGTAGTACCTAAGGGAAGATCTTAGGTCCCTGGGGCATGAGGTTGTCTTCTTGGGGTGCAACAGTAGTTCCCCGGGGAGGATTGTTACAAAAAAAGCAAGCCTGTGCCCACTCATCTCCTTCCTGGTATCAAAATGTCATCAGTAGACTGGATAGACTTTTAGCAGTGAAGGGTGCATATTGCTCTTGAAGAGGACATGAGTTCATATCCCAGAATGTAGTCTGGGTGGCTTAAGCCTGCACGAAGCTCCAGCTCCACAGGATATGATACCTCTGGCATCTCTGGGCACCAATGCGGGCGCATGAATGCACAGAGAGAGAGAAAGAGAGAGAGGATTAGATAAATCTTTAAAAAGAGAGATGTCATTGGTCAAATCCCGCACTCTGCCATTGCTATCTGTCACGAGATGATACAGAGAGGTGAAGACTGTACCAGGACCACGTCAGTTTGGACTTTGAACTTCCAGAACTGTCAGAACTCCAAGGCTTGGTTTCTAGGAAGCAAGCAAGCATGAGTTATCTAATTTGAGATACAAAAAGATAGAGTTCTCTTAGGGTTGTATTTCTTGGAGAAAGGCACATGGTGTACTAGACGATGAATGTGAAAGCCACACCCATGGTAGTGCTACATAGTTTCTGTAGTATCTCACACAATAGACTTGATTGACGGCAAATATTTTACTATTTAATTTTCATACTACTTATTTTTAATGGTCAACATTCTTCAACTTCTCCTCAAAATAACTCTGAATGATCACTTGACCCGAGGTCAGGGAAACAATAATAGGCTGAGGATTCGGGACAAAGAGTGGCAGATTTCTTAGCATTCCCCAGGAAAAGGGAGTGCAGTAGCTTCAGCAGAAGAGTTCACTGAAGATGGTGCTATGCCAGCTGACAAAATGAGTCCCCATAACACTGACAACTTCCCATCTCTGAAGATACCAGTTTCAACGCAAATATGGTTATGGGACTGTGTTTTAGCCTTTGAATCCCAATTTGTAGACCAAAGACCAAGATTTTTAATCACCAGAAAAGACAATTACAGGAACCCTCATCCTCCCAATGTGTAAGCGTGCCTTCCACTAGTCCTGTGCAGGACACTCTGTCTAAAGGCCATCAGGTTTATCTGCCCCCGAACTTCCCACTTCCCTTAGCCCCTGAGCGTCATCTCTACAATAGAGTTGATTTGCCACATCACAGAGCTGATTTATAGGCCATGCGAGGCAGTCCACAGACCCACAAATCTAGTGCCAGATTTACAAATCCTCAAAAATGTATAATAAATGCCAAATAAAAACTTTCAATTTACCAATCTTTATTTGTGAGAAATATAAATCAGCAGTAAAGATGGAACACCGTCAACTTTATTAAGATTAAGTTTCTAAATTCTGATTTTTTTCCCTTTGCTTTATTTTTCCTTTCAAACTTGACCTTTTCTTTACGAGTATGCTTCTGATTTTAACAACTATAAAAATAACACCTTTGTTGCGACTTAGAACCGAGGTTTGGCTGACAGAGGTCCTGGTTAGGTATTAAAGCTCACACAGCGAAGGTTAGCCTTTGTGATTAACTTGACTGGATTTGGAATCCCCTAGGAGACACACCCCCAGGGCAGGGGAAAGTACGTGTTTCCAGAAAGGTATAACAGACATTCCAAGACTCTACCTGAATTGGCGTCCTAGACTGAATAATAATAATAATAATAAAAAAGTTGAGTGCTACACTTCATCACACTCTACTGCCTGACTATGGACACAGTAGGACTATTTGTCTCAATCTCCTGACACCATGCCTCCCCCCACATAATGAACTATACCCTCAAACGGTAAAATGAGGAAGCCCTTTGTTCCTTGAGTTGCTTTATGTTGAGTATTTTGCCATAGCATTGAGAGACATATGTAAATAACATAATATTTTTAACTAGATGATCAGTAGGACCTTTTCCAATTCCTGGCCACTGGTCCATTAATCAACAACATCTTAGAAACACACCTTAGATACAGGTGCACTTAGCCAGATAGAGCTTTATCTTTCTTGGTTTGTTGTGTAGTGACTTTCAATACTTTTCCTGGTTTAGCACAAGGCTTGACTTTAAGATGTATTTTCTTTGGAAAGAATTTTTAATATCGAGCTCAGAGGTCATTAAGAATCCAACGTCGGCATGGCAGGAGGAAAGAATGTTAGAGGTGTTGGGCAGTCTTGGGTGATCCGCAGCTCTGGTATAGTGCTAGTGAATAGCACATGCTTGGTTCTGAGACCCTGCTGCAAATCGTGCACACATAACCCCCACATATACATATAATTAAAATAAACCCTTAAAAATGATGAACATGTTAGCATATTGTTAATGGTGAGACCTCTATCAGCCAGTGACATCAACAAATATTGTGAGAGGGAAAGAAAATGTAAGACAGTAAATAAGTTGAGGAGCTCAAATTAGGTCTCCCCAACGTTCATTCAAAGCTTCCCCCAGTGAAAGGCACACCATCTCTGTGCAGAGTGGTTATGCAGAGCATCACATATGTTTCAAAATTAAAGCTTCTTGGATACGTTAATTGCAAAATATAATTTTCAGCTCATAAAACATAATGTACATAATCTCTCCCATTCAAAGATAATAACTTTATAGACTCCCTATTAAAAATGATGTTTACTAATTGTGGGAAAATGCCTCAGATGATACTATCACAGTGTACCCTAGCACAAATGAGAAGTTGGGCTGTTAGTATTAATTGACTGTCAGATTCAATGTGGGAAACGGCTGCTATGACTTTGGCATCAATATATATTTGGAATGTAACTGTGCCTGGCCATAGGTGATGTTTCCAGACTGAAAGATGAGGTTTGATGTATATTTCCTTACCATTTAATAACTTCCTTCCCTTTAACACCTCCCAAGTAGATTATTTTATTTGCACAATACTATGTCAGGAATATAGAATTGTTGAGTAAGTACAGGTGAAAACATTGATTAAAAATATGAGTTGGGGAGATGGATCAGCACTTAGCTTTCACCTCACAAGTATGAGACTACAGTTTGGATCTCGCATACTAGGTAAATGTATGGTGAACATGGTGGCATGCCTGTAGAAACCCAATCCTTTACATATGCACGAATGCACACACATACACACACACACACACACGGTGGAGACAAGTCCCCAGTGCAACCTGCTAGCAAGACTACCCATATCTGTAAGCTCTCGGTTTGACTGAGTGAGTCTGCCTCAGTGACTGACGTAGAAGAGTAATCACGGATGATGTCCGCCATTGACCTTGAACCTGAACATGCTCATGCACACGCATGTGCATATTCTTGTAGCCACTGACCCACACATGTGCCCACCTGCAAAACCATGTATATTCTTTACTACATGGAATACACACAACTCATCTCCCATGTTATTTTCTTTCTTTTTGAGACAAGTACTCATGTATCCCCAGCTGTCCTCAAACTTACGATGTAGCTGAGAATGACCTCACATTTCTGCTACCCATATATCCATGTCCTAAGTGCTGTGATTGCAAACATGCTTAGTTTTGCATGGTGCTGGGCACTGAACTCAAGATTTTATGTATGCTACGCAGGCACTCTACCAACTAAACTATGTCCTGTACCCTCACATCTCTTTCTATATTACATCTGAGGCACTGAGCATAGATCTTGGACAAGTTCTTATGGGGATTACATGTAAGCATATTATCTGTGCTGGCCCAGCTTTGATTCTACCAGGAGGGAACACTGATTCATCAGTGAGTCATTTCACAAATAATTTCTGCTACAAATCAAGCTTTCAAATTTGCACATGATTACATTTTTTAAAAAAAATTAACTAGAGTGGGCGATACTTCCGTTTTTGGTAATATCACTCCATACCTGTGTCAATTTGCCATCTAAGGGAAAAAGAGGTGATGGTGAAGTTTTTAGGTACCAATCTGTGGTCCAGTGACCCATGCCTGAACATTGTTTGCCAGGACTCTGTTCTACTGGACCAGGAAAATGTATAACAAGGAATTTTGCTTGGAAGAATTCATCATAATGGATGATTCTGTAAACAGACATGGTACCCACAGAATGGGCTCTGGACTTGCTGAAAATAAGTTTTTGTAGTAGTTGTGCCAACTAAAATGACTGTTGAGGTTTTGAGAAAGGAGAGAACAGGTGTGATCCTGATTCCCACGAGCACAGCACACCCCCACAGGGGGTGTCTTATGCTGGGCATAGACACTGAGACAGGAGCTCTCTTTCTTTTGGCAGGAGCTCACTGTTGCAGGAGTCCCCAGACACAATAGAAAACACCCAGCTCACAGCAAATGGCAGAAGAACAAAGACAGCTTTGCAGAGTTTTAAGCAGCGGCTTGCTGATGGACGTGGACATCTATCTAGTAAGAAAGAAAATAAAAAAGACACAGATCATGGAAGATGTGTGTATTATGAAGAATTCAGGGAGTCAAATCAATCAGTAAGGGTGAGGGACCTTAGACAGGTAAACTCAGGCATGTCGAAATGACCTAATGCCCTGCTGTGCTTGAATTAAATCCCAAGGGCTCTTATTTCCAAAGAAGCACATGTATGGATCCTTGTCGGCATAACATATTGTTTTAATATTTTTATTACGTTGTGTTTATTTCATGGGGGGGTGGAGTGAGTGGGTATGGGCCTACCAAACCAAGGTGCATGTGTGGAGGTCAAAGAACAATCTATAGAAGTCAGCTCTCTGCTTCCAACCAAGTACATGTCCCAGGGGTTTGGCTCAGCACATCAGGCTTGGCAGGGCACACTTCTGCCCCTGATCCATCTCCTTGGCCACATAATATTAGCATCCTTTCTAGAGCATTTTAAAAATCATTATTTAATTGTCTCAATTTTCCTTCCTGTTGTTTAAAAAAAATCGAAATCTTCGAATTGAAGTTTAATGAAGACTATTTTTGGTACAAGGGCAAGTTAAAACACAAGTAAGTAAATTTATAGGAGACATAGAAGAAAGCATGCTAGAGTAAAAGGCATAAAATCGGGAAGCTGATAATGGAAGCCAGGAGACACTGTGGAGTGGAGGGAGCCAGGAGCGGCAGGGTTAGACTCACAGGGCACTGTTGATGGTTTGTGCTTTGCTTTGCAGAGCTCACTCAAGCAGCAGAGGACAGTCTGGACCAGAGGAGAACAAGGATGGAGCCCTGGGCCAGGAGACCAGAGAGAGTCCGGGATGAAACCAGGAACACCCATCGGCAGCAGTGCTACTGTTGACAGAGACTGGGGGAACAGATGCAAATGAGTTTTCGCTGCTTCCTGTCAAAGCCACGCATGGCAAACAGGCAGGAAATGAGGCGAGATGGCTTTTTCCCAGGTTGTTATCATTTATGCTTCCTTGTCCAATTACTGACATTAGAATCATAATGCTGCGTGATGGTGGTGTTTTCTCCCAGTGCCCGGAAGCTGCCTTTCTAAGTGCTCATAAACATCTTTGGGAATGAGTGAACCACAGAGTATGAAATGCACTTCCTGAGTCTGTCATTACTGCATCTGGGCCTTAACTGCCAGCCACTTACAACTGGCCACATGCAAAGAAATGACACTTTGAAGTTGATGGCTGCCATCAAGTATCAAGCAGGAGCTAATTCGTACCAGGTAGGTTGATGGTCTTTTAATGTCACTCTTTTTGATGACCTGGACAACCCAAGATTCAATCCTTCCAGCAAAGATGGCCAGCGGGGAGTGTTAGAGGTTCATGGGGGGGAACAAAAAGAACAGCAGCGTTCAAGTCCCGCCAACATCTATCTTTATTATTGCTTCCTTTGGGCTTCCAACTTTTCTCAAAAGAATAGCTTTGCCTTTTGCCTCCCAGTTGTATCCACATCGTACTGCTGTTGATTCACATTCTACTCTGGCAGCCACAGTGAGTGGCTCTCAAGTAGGCAGCAGTACGAGGCTAGGCAAGAAGACTGAGTCCAAGTATGTGTCTTGAGACTATTCAGCCAGGAAGAGCTTTGTGTGCTGTTTAGACGCAAGCCTGAAAAGCCTCAGGAGTCTCCCCACAGAGGGAGATGAAGCCTTCCCCGGGAAAAATGGAGTCTACATCCTGCTGGCACCCACTGGACGCTCGGATCTGGTCTCTCTGCCTTCAATTTCCAGTTTTCTGACAGACTACCCTCTCCCACGTTCCTCTGAAGGCAATCTTAAGCGAGTCTCCGTCACCTGTGTAATCCATCACCCAGGGAAGCCCAGCTGGGAAGTCCAAAGCTAATTGGGATGGGCTGAGCGTGTCGCTGTAGAAAGGAAACAATAACAGACATCATAGCCCGTATTTTAATCCAGTCCTGTAAATGTCGACTGCAGATTTGCAGTGTGAAATGAAGTGTGCCGAACAATGGTGCACAGGAGAATAGGGATACGGGGAGTTAGAGAAACAGGGACTTGAGAGGTAGCTCGGTTGAGGAAGTGCTTGCCTAATGTACTCAAAGCCTTGATGACAATACTCAGTAAAAGAGGAGGAGTAGGAGGAGGTGAGGAGGTGGTGCTGTTGCGGGAGGAGGAGAAAGGACAGGAAGGAAGAATCTATATCTCAGCTCTGTTCTACCCAAACCCACATCCTTACCACTCTCCTCTCTACCCCTGTTGCCCGCTCTAACACCAACAAAGAGCTTGAAGGTATCAGCCAAAGGTTCTCTCAATATCTTTGTCACTGTGTATTCCATGTCTGGGCACAATTAGGCCTTGGTAAATTATTTTTGTTAAGTGTATATGGGAAAAGAGGCCCGGAAACTGAATGGTGGAAAAGCAGACCGAGCGATGAAGCATAAAGCCCACCCTGTAGACCTCCCTCTTCCTGTGTCCTTTTCGCCACACTGTGCTGGCCTACTGGGAACTAGCCGTTAGAGAGATGCATAAATTAAGTGTTGCTTGAAAGGCTTAGAAAGATAGAAGGGAGGGAAGGAAAGAAAAGAGGGAGGGAAGAAATATTGGCTTGCTTCTTGGAGTTTGTTGGCATGGAAACACAATATACCTCTCTCTGAGCAAAGATTCCAGCATACTGCAATATTACTGTGTGCCAGTTTCGCGAAATAAGCACTGGGCAGGGATCTCAAAGTACTACCAAGGAAAGGCAAGCTGAACGGAGCCTGGGTAAAAAGTTGCCCAGGCATCCCCTGGAAATTCAGAGAGAAGCATCCGGGTGGCATTTTGAAGTCCTGAAGCTGTGCCCCAGCTCAGCAGAGCTAGTGGGAGGGAGGGTCTTCCCTCTTTCCTGCTCAGCCAGCAGAAATCAGGTCATCTTCAGAGCTAGCTTTTCTTCTCTGGAGGACGAAGACATTTAAGCCAGTTGTTACTTTTGAATGTGCTGAGGCCTCTTCTCCCTCCCGTCTCCTAAATGCAACACGGAGGTGTATAGACACAGTGAGAATTCAGCACGCAGAGCATCAGTACGGCAGGCCCTTCTTGCTGTTAGCCTGGTGCGACAAAGGATCACTTTGGAAATATGATCTTCCATCCCTGGCAGAGAGGGGCCAGGGGAGGCTGAGAAGCAGGCAGTACTACGACGTGACACAATGCTTTCTGAGAAGTCACTTTTGAGATAATATCATCACAAACCCCCAAACAAGCAACCCAGGAAACAAACATTTTTATTTTTACCATTCTCTGCAGAAGCACCAAGGGATCTTTCAGGGGCGAACTCTCGTTTGTCTTTAATCATTGTAGCCCCATGGTTTTGCCGAGATCTCCACTTCAGACCTGTGTTCAGCCTCCTCAACTATCTCCTCAGGGGTGATTTGCCCAAAGCATCACAGGAGAGGCAGAAACAGCTATCCACAGAGAAGCCGTAGCCATCCTCTCTCACACAGTCCTGCCAAGAGGTAGGTCAATCAATAACAGCATGAAACATTTAAATTAAGGAAATTTTTTTTAAAGGTTGTTTCTTTGTTGCTTGAAGCCTAACATGGTGCGATGCTGCTTAGGAAAGGGATCTAGGTTTATAATTGTTCTTACCCTCTGGTTCAAAACCTAGTCAAACCCTGAGCCCTTAGAATCTTGGCACCCTCAACCACAGTGAAGTCCATCCAAAGCTATCTGCCACTATGGTCTCACTTTGGTCCCCCAAACTATTCTGTTCTCTGGCAGATACTGCTCTGTACCAATGCAAAAATTCCCCTGCCCTAGTGAACCTTAACAACCTGCGTCAGTCTTCAGATTCACTAATCACCCCTTAGCTCTCTCTATCTATCCTTTTCTACCCTAGATGACTCTTGCATGGATTTGTCTCCTTTTAACTCCCTTCATCTGTACTCGAGCTCACCTGTCGGCCCATTTTCTTCCTCCGCCTTCGTCATTCACCCTCTCTGGCTCTGTACTAGGCTTACCTCCTTCTGGGTCTCATTCCCTGACAGGGCCATCGCATCTGTGCATCTGTTCTAATGCACCATGGACAGCAGACTAACAGTCACGGCAATGTCTCTAGCGCACTGCAGGGTTTCAAGAAATGCCTTTGGAATGTTGGGTTTACAGAAAAACCCTGACTTCCGTTGCTCAACTCAATGGTTTTTCAGCTTGACAGTGGTCGAAAAGCAACATGCATTCAGTGAGGTGAGGGCCTGGACGCAGCATTCTTCACCTTGGGTTTCCTGCTCATCACGTGAGATGTGTGACATTTTATTACGAATAAGTTTACCTTCCATGATGTTACCCCACTGAAGATGAATGTAAATATTCTTACCATACTTAAGGAAAACTAGGCCGAGATATGATGTGCAGTAGATTAAGTATACTAAATGTGTTCAAACTAACATTTTCAACTTTGACAATATATTATCAATACAAAATCCCATTGTAATATGAAGAGTGTGTGCATTCAGGACTCCTTTGTGTTACTGATAGCTTGTGACTTTTAATGTCATTGCCTAGCATTGCCATCTAATTCTGCTAAGACTGTTTCAGAAAAGGTGAGATTTTTCCCTCAAGAGACATGAATTTCAAGGCTTATGAAAGTGGAGTTACACCTAAGCACCGGAAGCCAGGGGCATACTCTGGTCCCTGCCTGCGGTACTGTGTCAGGTACCCTCCAGTATCACAATGAAGTGTGTCTGACTGAACCGCATACGCCAGACTTTTACACCTGGGGTGTTTCATGCTGTCAGTCCCACAAGGAAGGAATCTTGCCACAAAAGAACTCGAAGCTCAGGAAACCCCAGTAAGTTGACACAGATGTCCAGCCTGCCGCAGTCAGAACGAGGACCCAGCACAGAGGTCTTCTAACTTTGTCCAGTTTTCATGTCAGAAACAGCCTCATTGGGATACTCGTGCTATTAAAATCACGTGTGCTTCTTTTACATGGACTTTGTGTTTGTAAAAGGCAAGGAAAGTTGGACTTCGATATTTTCAATTGGAGGAACTGTCTGAAAGTCTGTGTGAAATGATGAAGGTCTGTGTTCCTCTTCAAGGTCCTCCTTTTACTTCTAACATCGAAAGGAAAATAGGTCAGACATTGAAGTTTTCTGCCTTGGCCACATTCCCCCTCTATCTCAGGCCTCTTTCTCCTGCAGAGCATATTTTGCTCCCTTGAGCTAAGGCAGGGGAGATGTGAGGCGCTCTGTTATGCAAATCACCAGAGGAAAGAGCAAGCTGGCGGAGGGGTGGAGTCTTCTCTGCTGAAGGGTTTTGAAATTATTGCGTTTTAAGGTAAGTAGAAAGACCAAGCGTTGACCTACTTTGACCTCCACAGCAGATGGAAGATTCTTAAGGAATTGTGCTATAGAGGAGGAAAACCAGAAAGGAAATGGAGATAGCATGGACTAAAGACAGACTGCACAGGAGGTAAAAACTGCCTTCTGGTCCAACACTGCCTTTGTTCAACTCACAGCCCACATCCTAGCCTTGTCCCATTTTGCTGACCTCTACAAGGAAAATACCGATAGAAATAGCCCCTACCTCAGTCAGTGTGTGCAGCCTGTTGCAAACAAACACCTGCATACACATTAAATGAGCCATGATAAGCAAGAGCCATCCTTTGTGAGCTCCTTTTTGTGTCTGGGCCATTTCCTGAGTGGATAAATTAGGTGACTCCACTTCCGCAGTGCAGCATCTCATTGGGGCTGAAGAGGGAGAGAAGAACATCACATAAAATGAACTGGAAGTGAAGATGAAGAAATGTGGGCAACTGAAACACATGGAGACCGGGTGTGGTTTAGAGCATTGGAAACTGAGCCAACACATGCTATCTCATGACTGAATGCATCTTGCACCGCTTTCCCATCTTTCACTCGACTGTTAGGACGATGAAGGAACTTCCCTGTAGGTAGTACCTTCAGCCTCCATTAGAAAGAGCATCTCTTGGGCTGGCTCAGTGGGTAAAATGATTGCCACACAAGGAGAAGAACTAATTTCTGCCCCTTAGTATTCACATGGAAGTTGGGTACAAGTTGGGTAAGCTTCTGCAACCTTAGCACTGGGTTAAGAGAGTAGAAACAGGGGAATCCCTGGAGCTCCCTGGCCACCAGCTAAGGCAGTAAGTAAGCTCCAGGTTCAGTGAGAAACTCGGTTTCAAATAATAAGTGGAGAGTGATTAAGAAAAACGCCTGATGTCAATGTCGGGAGTGTATACGTGTACTCACACAGACACACATGCATGCCCACCCACATGCAAATGTGTACATATACCACATGCATACCTGTACACACACCAAAGAAAGAAAAATGATCTCACTGGCTCAATGAATCAATATAGCTGCGAAAGCTATTACTGAGCCAAGTGACCACACTGGTGTTTGGCAGTTGATAAACCAGCTGCCAGTGGGTCAGGTGCCTACTCTGATCAATGACTGAGGTTTGGTAGGGGAGGATTCCAGAGCCCGCTGAATCAGGATAGAGTAGGACCGGCATATAGAGTGATTTCCAGCTAAGATTTGGAGTTAATTCATTGAATCTTACACAGCCCAGTGAAGTAAGTATGATTCCGTGTTTCAAAGTTCATCTGTCCAGGCATAGTTATTTTCAAGACCATTTTCGGCCATTGGGTCGAATGATAACCAAGACTGAAAGCCAAGCCTTCTCTTGAGTGTAAGCTTAAGAAAAATTAGATTTGCATTTCCCTGATCGCTAAGGAGGTTGAGCATGACCTTAAGTGTCTTCTGGCCATTCGAAGTTCATCTGTTGTGAATTCTCTGTTCAGTTCAGTACCCCATTTTTTAATTGGGTTAATTGGAGTTTTAGTGTCTAGTTTCTTGAGTTCTTTGTATATTTTGGAGATCAGACCTTTGTCTGATGAGGGGTTGGTGAAGATCTTCTCCCAGTCAGAAGGCGGCCTTTTTGTCTTACTGACAGTGTCCTTTGCTTTACAGAAGCTTCTCAGTTTCAGTAGGTCCCATTTATTCATTGTTTCTCTTATTGTCTGTGCTACTGGGGTCCTACTTAGGAAGTGGCCTCCTGTGCCTATATTTTGTAGACTACTTCCCACTTTCTCTTCTATCAGGTTCAAAGTGGACAGATTAATGTTGATGTCTTTAATCCATTTGGACCTGAGTTTTGTGCATGGTGATAGATATGGATCTACTTTCATTCTTCTACAGGTTGACATCCAGTTATGCCAGCACCATTTGTTAAAGATGCTTGATCACCCACTGATACAAGGGGACTGATCTAATGAGAGTTCACCAAGGCCAGTTGTCTGGGATTGAGCGAGCATGTGATCCAGCCAGATCCATTCAGATCCCTGAATGAGGCCGGATTCTCTGAATGTGGCTGGCCCAGAGTCTTTCTGAAAAGCCATTGACAATGACACTGGGACTTGTTTCCTCTGCATATACTGGATTTTTGGGATCCAGTCTGTTTGGATGCTCACCTTCCTGGACCTGGAGGGAGGGGGGAGGAGCTTGAACTACCCACATGGTGGGAGACCCTGACTGCTCTTGGGGATGGAGAGGGAGGAGGGGAGGGAGTGGGGGGAGTGGGAGGGTGTTGGGAGGAGGGGCGGAAATGGAGACTTTTGTATTTAATAAACTTTGAGAAAAAATAAATAAATAAAAAGAAAAATTAGAATTCTCTGAGGGATTTTAATGCTGAAGTGTTTTCATTTCACTAATTCTGAAGTAATACTGATAAATATTTACCCACTGTTATTGATTTGATTATCACATGTCTCGTGAAGGAAATGTGAGCACCCTCATGTAAGAGGACAGTGACTTTTAGCGGAAAGGCAGGGAGTGCAAAATGGCATTTCCCAGATGTCTTTTCCCAAATTTGTTGTATACTAAAAATCACCTGGGACGCTTGCTTTATACAGAAGTTCCCTGAGGTCTTATTTACATGCCACGGAATCTCATGACTTTTATGTCTATGATTCAATGTTCGGTAAATGTATATTTATGAAATAAATGCAATAAATTAAAAAATGCAAATGTTTGCAATATATGTAAACATTCTCACAATCCAGCGGTGATGTGGATATCGTCCTGGTAATTCTCCCTCCCACCAGGAAAGCTTGCAATTTTGGTTTTAATTTTCAACCATTTTATTCTCAAATTAAAACATAAGCTATTGGTAACTGTACAGTCTATTTTTCTGTGAATTTATCAATGAGTTCATACATTTATCAACTGTCTCATTCTATTCCAGCCACTCAAGCAAAATTGTTATATAAAGTTTGTAGTTTATAAGCAACAAACTTTTTCTCATAATTCTGGATGTAAGGAAGTTCAAATCAAGATTTGGTGCTGTTAAGGGCTTGTTCTTTGCTGGTGATGCTCCCCACCATGTGTCCAGCAGAAGAGGCAAGGAAGCTCTCTTGCATCTCATTTACGAGGGCACTAATCCCAGTCAAAAGGGCTTTATCCTCATGGCCTAATCATTGCAAAGATTACACTTACTAATCATATTGTAAAGATTCCCATTAACTTGTAGTTTGCGATTTCAACATATGAATAAAGATGGAGTCACAGAATTTTAGACTACAGTAATACAGGAAATATTATTTAGCACATAAATAACTCTCCACATGCCAGATTTGTATTTTAAAATGAATGAAATCAAAGTATACACGGCCTTCCCTCATTTCTATTGACTATTCCTTACTTCAGTCAAGAATGCATCCTGGCAGAAAATTCATGACTCAAACAACCTAAATGTGTACAAAATATAGAAAAATCATAATGTGTCTATATGATAGTGTCCTATCCAACAATGAAAACAGACTCAGTGTATACATATAAATGTAAAAATAAGTTTTAAAATTATTTTTTAAACAACTATATGTAATTATTGAAGATTATACATTTATATTTCTGTGAAGACAAACGTCTGTAAAAAAATAGAATTTTGAATGATAATCAAACAAGTGATTGGTTTGCTCTTCGGACCAACGTTGGTGGGACAATAAACAGGAATGGGTAATAGTGACAACCTAAATTTTTAAGTTTAATTAAATAATACATGTTTATATGTTCACATGTACTTGTATATACTAATATGCCCAAAATAAAATATATAAAATACAAAAATATTACATCATACTTTTTAGATGTCAGTTTCCATTTCTCATTTCCTTATAATGTCTCTACTACTCCAGAATATAAAGATAACATAATTCATTTTTGTCCTTATTCTCCCTTTGATAAAAATACAAATCATTTATAATTTTGTGGTCTCCACAGTTGATAGCAACATTTTTAAACCACTACCACAGACACCTGCATCTGTGTATGGCTCCTGAAGTTCTAACACTTGGTGGAAATATCTTTTAACCAACAATCTTAGCACCTTCTCTCTCCTTTCTAAGTTTATCAAAGACTTATTTATGAGTTGAGGCATGTTGACAGAGGTTTCTGTCCTTCCTGGTCCTGCAGCCATTCAGTCCCAAAGAAATGCACAGAGGCGAGGCTTACATTAATTATAAACTGGTTGGCCTATTAGCTCAGGCTTCTTATTAATTAATTCTTACATCGTACATAACCCATAATTCTTATCTATATTAGCCACATGGCTTGGTACCTTTTGTCAGTGAGGCATTCTCATCTTGCATCCTCTGCATCTGGGTGACGACTGCAGACTGAGCCTTTCCTCTTCCCCAAATTCTCTTGTTCCGGTGGTCCCAACTATTCTTCCTGCCTGACTATTAGCCAATCAGCATTTTATTAAGCCAATACAAGTGACAAATCTTTATAGTGTACAAGATCATTGTTCCACAGTAGAGAACCAGGAATCTGTAATTTTGCTATGCACCTGCCCTGGAGATTCAGATCTAGTCATCCTAGCATCTCTGGCAATCATCAATATTTAGTGTTTTAAAGGCAAACAATAATGACTGCAGTCAGAGGGATATATGGGTTAAGTTGTAGCTCTGTCACTGAAGTATAATTTTGAATGTCGCTAATTCCTGTCCATGCCATACACTCATTTATACATTACTATTCATGTCTGTGCACATATTAATTCACTATTGAATAAACAAGTAATAAACAAGTAATAAACATCTTTTTATGTGCTGAGAATAATTGTCATTCAATGTAGGTAGCAAAGAAAAAAAAACAAATAGGTACAACAGAGTATCCTAGATTCCACATTGGAAGACCAGTATACCACTCATTCAGTACAGAAAGATGACAAGAAAATGCTGAAGGATTGTGGAAAAAGGCTCGCTTAAGTGAATCTGGAATTAGGGGTAGATTTTGACCTTTAGATCATAGATACCTCGTGAGAGAAAACAAGGAGAGCAATGTCTGAGCTGCAGCATGCATCTCATGAGTTTCATATTATGCAAGGTGGTTGGAGGGAGGCAGGATTACAGTAGACTTGCAAAATGTGAGAGAGGCCTTTCAAAGAGTTGTACAAAAGTGTTCCGTGATAAACTCACATCCTAGCGCAGCCTTGGGGCTGAAATGCAGAGGAAGAAATAAAAAGACATGGATGGAAGGTCAGAGTGTGAAATTAATGTGTAGACTTGCCTTCCTGGTCTCACTCAGAGGATGAAAACAAACCATTAAAAAGCCAGGTGGGGCCTCTGGGGTCTTGTTGACTTGCTCAGGTAAAGGCCATATTATTCATGGCCTTGTTTTGTTTAATCTAAGTCCACTATTGGGAGGTCTTCCTGAAATTTCAAATTCTTACTTAGTAGACAGGTGTACTGGTTAACGTGTCCACTTATTCAAGCATTATTCTAGGGATATTTCTGTGTATTTCAGATGAAAGTAACATTTAAAGGAATGAATTTGAATCAGAATACCTCTTTTAATGTAGGGAAACCTCATCCCATCATTGAAGGCTGAATGAAATGAAGAATGACCTTTCCCTAGAAAGACAAGGATCAAATTTTGCCAGCAGATAGAACTGGAGCATCTACTCTTCTACAAAAGTATCTAGCCTATAAGTCCATCCCACAAAACTGAAACTTTTTACTCTCTAATTACTTAAGAATTCTTTATCTCTGTTTCTGTCTCTGTGTCTTTCTATATCTCTGTGTCTCTGTCTGTATCTCTCTCTCTCTCTCGTGTGTGTATGTGTGTGTGTGTGTGTGTGTGTGTATGTGTGTGTGTATTTGTCCGTGCATGCGTGCATGTGTGTATTCATATGAGGGCATATTTGTCAAGACCACATTGCTGACTGAGGTTTCTCTCCTGCCCAGTCCCACAGTTATTTAGTCCCAAAGAAATCACACAGAGGTCTACATTAATAATAAACTGATTGGTCCATTAGCTCAGGCTTCTTATTAACTCTTATAACTTATATTAGCCCATTATTCTTGTCTATGTTAGCTACATAGCAGTACTTTATTTGGCGAGGCAATCACATCTTGCTCCTCTGTGTCTGGGTAACAACTGCAGACTGCTCTTCCCTCTTCTCAGCATTCTCATCACCCTACCTCTACTTTCTGCCTGGTTGTCCCACCTATACTTCCTGCCTGGCTACTGGCCAATCAGCATTTTCTTAAAAGCACAATTGACAGGGTACAAACCATTGTCCCACAGCACCACAGGTCAAGTGAGATTATTTGCATGGCATCTATGTTATTGTTTTAAAAACATGACCTTTCATTAGTGTAGCACTCACTGAGTGGACTAGGCTGGCTGACCAGCAAGTCCCAGAGATCTGCACATCTCTGTCATACTAATGGTATCTTTATGTTTGCTTGCCTTTTAAAATGTTGTTCTGTGAATTTGAACTCACTTCCTTATCCTTGTTTGACAAACACTTACTGATGAAGCTGCCTTGATAACACCATCTAGATCCTTCCCCTGCCACCACTAGTTCCATTTCTCTAGAGAATTGAGATGAATATATCAGGGAAGGCAATCCAAGTCTTCAGCAGTTCTTCCTGGGACTACAAGTAGCCCTAAGAACCTGGTGATAGTGCTTCTCCTGACGTAAAAAATGTTTAGAGAAGAGCTCTTCTCTTCATGCTCCAAAGACCTTCTTGTTCCCTGATTAGAAACAGGAGTATTGAAGCAGTCAATCTAGTCCCAGCCAGGCCTGAACATCTCAATGTTGTGGATGATGAATGAGTTGTCTGGAGACACCAACTTTCTCTCTGCAACAGATGTCTCCTCTGGCTTCAACTTTTTGGTGGCTTCTCTTCAAAAGACTGAGAGTGTCTTGACCTAGAACAGAGTACTGCTTTGTCTAGTTTTGTTGTTTGTGGTGATTATTGCATTTGTTTTTCTTGTAACTAAAGAAGATACAAGTCACATCTCAGAATATGATATCCATTTACTGAAGTCCTTTGTATTTCTCTCCCATAGAGCAAAGGTAGTAATTATACTAACATTTTTTTTTGTAAAGATCTGATGTAGGAGGTTCTTCCTTATTTGTGTTGCTTTCATTGGTTATTAAAGAAACTGCCCTGACCTAGTTGATAGGTGATGGAGACAGAACAGAATTCTTGGAGGAAGAAAGTAGAGACAGGCAGACACCATGAATTTCCAACCTGAGCTGGACATAGGTTAGAATCTTGCTGGTAAGCCACAATCACGTGGTGATACACAGATTTAATAGAAATGGGTTAATCAAGATGTGAGAGTTAGCCAATAAGAGGCTAGGGCTAATTACCAGCCAATATTTAAATGAATACAACTTCTGTGTGATTATTTCGGATGTAAGCTAGCAGGGCAGCCGCGACAAACCCGGGGCCCGATCTTTACAAAAAAGATCACTTTACAGTTTACCAAATCATACTGGGTTTAGTCAGCTCTTAGTCTCCATTGTGAAATCTGTAAACAGGAAATATTACAGTTGAGAATAATACTATGATAATTGTGCCATGGTGCCTTGAAGTGTTCAACGGATTAAATAAAAATGTGTGTGTCAGATGCTTAGCAGCATACATGACATCTTATTGCTAGATCTTTCCCCTACATGATCTCATAAGATTATTCCGATGGAATAATGAAGATGTGACAGATTAACTCTGTTTCCTCAATGAAGATTTCAAGGGTGAAGTCCCTTCTGTAGGTCCATGAAATTAACGAGCTAGAACTTGAATTCCAAACTTCTGACTACAGTGCTTTCATTAATGTGCACACTTGCGTTATAAGGCAAACCTTGACATAAGAAATACTCACACAAAAAATATACATGCAGATTGAGTAATAAAAATTGTGTATTACAGAAGCTTCTAGATGGCATATAAATAACAGAATTAGATGGAATTCAATGAAGGGGATACTTCTTGATTTTGTTAAATTGCTCTATCAAATCTCTCCCCTTAGGGCTCCAGAAGCAGAAAGACTGTAAAAGCCGGAGGGGCTGGAGGACACCAGAGAACATGGCCCCCAGAATCAACAGGATCAACACACATATGAACGCAGGCAGCATCTCCAGGATCTGCACGAGGCTGCACCAAATGGGGTCCTTGAGTTGAAAGAAGTGAATACATTGTCCCATCCCTAAACAGAAGATATGTCCAATTGATGCCAACTTAAACTTTAGTTTCCTCTAAGGGACTCTCACTGGGAAAACAAACTACTCTTAATGGTAGGCTACATGCCCAGCAGTATATGGTCACAGACAATGAATACAACGGTAATTTTGGAGGTTCCTTGTCTCATAATGTCATATCAGGGGTTTTAGAAATATCTTATTACACACACCTCATAGAAGGCATATGTGTAACTCAAGTTAAACTATCTATGAAAAGCTCTCAAAATTCATAGAAATAAGGAATTCAATACTCCCATTAAAAACTGACAAAGAGTCGCACAAACATATGAGCAAAAAGACATAAAAAAGCAAATGGAAATTAACAACTCACAATAACATTCAGTGCTGATTAGAGTGTGGAATAACTCTTACGTACTGCCGTTCAGAATGCAAAGCAGCACAGAGAATTTGAAAGATAGTTTGGCACTTCTTTGTAAGACTAAACATATGCTTACTCTAGGAAATCACAATCCCATTCCCAGGTATCTACCCCAGAGGAATGCAAGCTCATGTTTATAAAACAGTTGTATGCTAATATTTACAACAGCTTTGTTTGTAATAAACCAAGCTGTAAACAGCTCAAATGCCCTCAAACTCACAAATGACTAAGGAACAATCTATGCAAATGGCATATTTCGTAGCATTAAAAAATGAGAAAAATGTGTTGACAGTATGAGAGTTGGAAGTATCACAGATGCATTTGGCATATGAAAAAAACTAATAGGAGCTACATTGTACATGGTTTCACTTTTATAATATTCTGATAGGAGGAAAGCTCTAGATGCCAGGAGGAGTGAAGGAGGAAGGGCTGGCCACAAAGGGACATGGGAATTAAGATTGGGGTTGGGTGGGGGAATGCAGTGATGAAATTGTCTCATGTCTTGATGACATTGGTGGTTATATAACTGTATGTATTTGTCAAAATTTACAGAATTTAACAAAAATAGTTAGTGTTCTATAGGCATTTCAATGGAAAAAAAACTGTGTAAATTTGGTTTAAAATCCCCACAAAACAAATTCCAAGGTTTAATGGCAGCAAAGAAGCAACCGCACAGCAAAACACATGTCATAAATGCTGGCTGAAGGCAAGCTTTAGAAAGCAAGCCAGCCGTACGAATGAAGATGGAGAGGGGACACGGGTTCTCCTTGACGAAGAAGGGCCAGGCAAGTGCTGAATGATTGGAATACAGCCATTGCAGTAACAGAAAAGCGCATATTCCCCAGGGTCTCTTCGGAGAATGTTACTTCCTGGAAACTGCTTGACAGAAAAAATGAAAAAGACAACTGGATGTTTTCTTCTAATCTCTAAACAATTCTAGAATGCCAACCTCTTCAATATTGTAGAAGACAGAACCTACATCAGTCAGAGCAAACATACAGGTATTAATGTATGATTAAGAACCCAGTCCCAGAGTGGGTGTCAGACCTCAGCAATGGAAAGGAACTTAGGGAACGACAAGAGCCCTTTTACCTCTAGCTCTGGGACTTGCCTCCCACCATGGGCTCTCTACCAAAGCCTCAACGCCCTCCTTCCTCTGATTGGAGTTGGGGAGATTAAGTAATTTCTCTTGCAGGTGCTATGATCAGGTGTTTTGGTTCTATATATAAAACCCTGGTGCTCATGTGCAGATATCCAGAAAGCTCAATTAATCCTAAACATCCCTTCCCACAGAGATATCCCAAAATAAATTCTTCAGCACATGTAAAGTGACTTAACTGTTTCCTTAACTTAATGACTGAATTTAAATTTATAAACTTTTTTTTTATGAAGCAGATGCTGAACATCATTTCCCAGGTTCATGGGCAGCTTATCAAGAACACGGCAACTCAGAATAAAGCCAGAGAGCTGGAGGAACAAGCAGGGAGACTTTGCTACCCATGGGGAGATTAAAATTAGGACTGACTCCATGGAGCAGTTAAGAAAATCCTACCTCCAAAGTGCTAAGGAAGAAAAGAAACATACTAGTCATCTCATTGACATTTGTTGATGACGCAGAATATGCATTCAACCAATTGTTAAACCTACTCCAGAACCTACTACACAGTAGACAAACCAGCTTAAAAGACAGACAAATGAATGAATAAGGGAGTAAACTCAGGCCAATGGTGTGGTGGCAACAGCTATATTGAAGAATAAGAGGACTTGGTGATTCCCTAAAGCACTTACTTTAATATTCTGGGACCACACTAATGCTATATAATAGACAATCACAAGCCTTAATCACACAGAAAGATAAGCATTTAATTCTTCTCATGGAGTCTCGAGTTAGCTAAGCACCTTTTCTGGTTCTGCCTTGGGTCCCTGCTTCAAGCACTTATTAGACTATTTTGATTCTGATCCATGAGGGCTCTTTGTCAAAGGTGACCAAGCACATGCTTGTTTTCAGGGTGAATAGGGAAGCCTAAGAGAGCAGAAGCCAGCAAGAATGGAATCTTATGATCTTCTAAAGACCACAGTAAGCTCAGGGCCAGGTTGGATTTAAGGGATGGGAAATGATGCTATTTATGGATGGGAAGGGGCTGCTAAATCATATTGCAAAGTTTTCAACTGGAGTTCCCCAAATAAACAGAAGCAATAGGAATCACAGGTAATTTAATATCTGAGAGGGGAATTGGCTCATGCACTCATGAAGGTAAGACTATCTGAAAGCTGGAAGCCCAGAGAAGTTGGTGGTATGGGTCAGTCCAGGATTAAAGACTTCAGAGCCAAGGAAACGTAGAGTATAATTCTCAGCCTAAACTCAGACCTAAGACGTAAGGTTGGGAATAGGGGAAGGCCTATGGTGTGTAAGTCAGAAAACTTTGGATATCCCAAAACAAAGAGGGATTTAAGGAGGAGGTGAAAAGAGGGCGGGGAGGAGAGAGGGAGGGAGAGAAGGAGGGAGGAATGGAGAGAGAGGGAGAGAAAGAGAATATGAATGAATGAGAATGAGAAAATAAATGAGAAAATATTCCCTTATGCTCTACTTCTTTGTTCTATCCAAGTGTCATTCCACTGCATGGGTCTCACTGCCACTGATGAACACGAATCTTTGTTACTCAGTTCACTGATGTAAATGCACATGTCTTTCAGAAGCATCCTTAGAGTTGTACCCCAAATTATGCTTTATTATCTATCTGGGTACTTACTCCTTAATCAAGATAAGTTGACACTGAATTACCAACATATGGGGAAAAGACAAAACCCTGAAAAGATTGTTTATAATCCACCTACGGTGCCTCCAGTGTAGTTCCTTTCTACTAAATGACGACAAGCAAAAATACAGCCATAGTGAAAATTCTAGCTATATGGAGTTATATGTAAGAATAAAGAAATAATAATAGAAACCTTCATACAGGAACCGATGTAAAAGATGTCTTAGAAGATAAGGATGCTTGGCAAAGGAGAGACAGGTCAAGGACGTTTAATAGCAAACAAGGACAAAAACACAAAAGTAGGAAAAAATACATTGCCCTCTGGTATAGGGAAATGCCGTGGCATGGACAGTGGAGTGGGGAGGAAGGAGATGGAGTAGAACTCTACTGGGAAAGTAACTAGTTTCATTATTTTATCCCCTCGGGGTGTAAACTCCAAAGAGGCAAGAACTTTGACTTCACCAGGGCAAAGAGTTCTAGGCAGTACATAGGGCTCCATAAATATTTGCTGAATGAATGGACAAAGAATGGCCTTGGATACTGTGTGAGAGCAATTGGCCTTTAATCCAAAATCTTGGGAAGAAACTTAGTTTTTTATGAGCAGGTGCACACTGTGATGTGCTACGAGGAAGGCAATAATGAAAGCAGGGGCAGCAGGAAGCCAGTGAAGAATTTCAACAGAGGGCAAGCTTCAGGTTTATATGTTTTGCAATAGATGCTTGTCTAAGACCTAAGTGAAGAGCACACTGGATCTGTAACTCACTAAGACTTTTGTAAAATGGATAAACTATCAGAACTTTTTTCTTTGAAATTTTTTTTCTCATATAATATATTCTTATTACAGTTTCTCATTCCTCTACTCCCCCTTGTTCTTCCCCTCCCATCCAGATCCATCTCCTTTCAGTCTTCCATTAGAAAACAACAGGCTTCTTAAGATATAATAATAAAATAGGATTAAACAAAAACTAACACATTATAATAGGATAAAATAAAGAAACAGAAGAAAAAGAGCCCAAGAAAAGGTACAAGAAACAAATATTGATGCAGAGACCCACTCACTTGAATATTCAGAAGTCCTATAAGAACACTAAACTGGAAGCCATAATATATACTCAAAGAATACTTAATATATATAGTATATACGAGTACATAATATATATAATATATACTCAATACATAACATATACACTCAAAAAATACTTAAGAATTTTACCAGTATATAGTCTTGATGATGCTAATTAAAATAAACAGTAATTTTGATGAGGTCCAACATCTCAATTTATTCTTGTGGGCTGAGTTTTGGTGTTACATATAATAAATATTTGTCTGGGAAAGTATAAAGATTTTCAACCTTTCATCGAGACTTGTTTATAGTTTTAGAACTTAATATTATGCATGTGCTCCATTTTGGAATAAGTTTTGTATTATGATGCACAATAATGAATTGGAGTCCTTTGCATGATTGCCCAAATATTCCAGCACCATTTTCAACAGGTCTTGCTTCACTGTTAGGTTTTTCACTGCTGGGACAAGATGCCCAAGGAGTACATAAAGGAGGAAAAGTTTGCTTTGACTCTTGGTTACAAAGATTTCAGCCAATGGTCAGCTGGCCTATTGTTGTGAGCCCAACACGAGGGTAAACTTCATGTAGGAAGCATGGGTTCAGACTAGGAAGAGAGAGGCACTCATGGAGAAAGAGGCAGGAGAAAAGACACAGCCTTCAAAGACACACCTACAATGACCCTCTTTTCTTTCTTTCTTTCTTTCTTTCTTTCTTTCTTTCTTTCTTTCTTTCTTTCTTTCTCTCTATCTCTCTTTTTCTTTCTTTCCTCGTCCTCCTCCTTCTTCTTTTTCTTCTTCTTCTCCTTTTTCTCCTCCTCCTCCTTCTTGTCCCATATATCAGTGTTTCCATCAGTTTCCAATAATACCAGCCCATCAATCGATTCATAAGCTTTATGGTTCAATAGCTTTCACAAAGCCCCATCTGTAAACACTGCTGGCACTGGAGACCAAGCCTTCAATACATGAGCCTTTGGGGGAATTTTCATATACAAACCATAACATCTGGAAATTTGCTTTTGTTTATTGCAACAGTTCCGTAACTACAACTGTGTCTGGCACATAGCAGACATCCAATAAGTACCTGAAAAATTAATGAATTGTTAATTTTATTTTTCCTGGATATTTAACTCTTTAACTCATTCACAATCTGTTTGGCATACTGTAAGAACTATGGATTTAAGAGGACTTATTTGACAAATTATGCATATTATACCAACTTTATTAATTTAGATAAAATATTTTCTTCTTTGACCAGAAATTACCTAATCTAGTTTTTTCTTAGACATACATTTCACTGACAAAGCTTTGATATGGGTGTCAAGTTAAGTACTAAAATAGGAATTCCTTTGTCACGTTGGTAAATCCTATAAATTCTTCCCCAAGATCATGCATTGACAAGCATGAATAAAAGCAAAATCACAAAGGAAGTAGATTATATGAAATGCAGCTTTTGAAATATGTTTAAAGGACTCTGACACAGTAATATAAAGGTCGCTTTCTCTAAGGCTCACAACACAGTTTAACAAAAAGCCTAGCAACTCCCACAGTGTCAGAGAACTGATGAGCTTAAGATATTCTGAGATGACGGCAACAACGTGTAACGTAATAGGAGAACATGGGAGATTTCTGATTCTGTGGTGTGTTTGTTGTCTGTTTTCATGACTGACAGACGTGCTAACTTTCTGTTAGAGACTAGTAGAAAGATAGAAGCATTCTCTCTCTGTTCCAACTCCAAGCCTCGTGTATTTCAACTTCAGTGAAAACACTCTTGAACAGGAGAGAAGCATACATGAATAAAACGTGATTCCTGCTCCTAAGGAAATTGCATTCTAGTGAGAGGCAGCGGATGCACCAGCAAGAGAAGCTACCAGTCATCAACCTGAGTTGAATGGCCTGAGAGATTATGGTGAAGGTTTCCACAAGTGTAGAGTTAATCTAAGTCAGCCCTGAAGAAACAGAGCGAGTCCTGTGGGTGCATGAGAAAGAATAATCAAATCTGAGTAGAGGATGGGAAAGAGAGAAAAAGGTAAGACCTTCAATAACCAATGTGCTCTTTTCCCCTTAAGCCTACCATTAAATAATGAGAAATGTTATGCCTATGCTTTATGAAGCTTGGTCATTACTACACAATGAAAAAAAAATAAGGCAAGAATACATCGCATTTGGGGTAGGAGATAGACAAGACAAATACTATTTTTCTGGGCCACAGAAAAGTCTCTTCTTCTTAAGAGTCAGTCTTATGCCCAGAGTTTTAAGATGAAGATATTTCCTGGTCTCATTATTGGGGACTTTTCTACTGAGAAAGGCCATACAGTGCAATGGGAAGTACAGGGACATGGCCAACTTAAGATGAACTAGTCACTTGCTGGTATGTTGGGGCAAGTGACATAATTCAATTTGGGAGCTCTTTGCTAAGAAGGATGAATTTCTGTACTCCTATAGTAATTTCTAAGAAGGAAAAGAGAAAGACTGAAGTGAAGATTCTATTACATGGAGAATTCAAGGTTTGGGAAGGTAGCACACTCAGGGGAAGACATAAACCATCAGTATTTTCTTTGGGAGAAATGCAGATTTCTAGTACTTTTTAGTTCCTTCTTCCCTCTTGGTTTAAGCACAAGTCTACCTGTACCTGGGGAAGGCATCAGTTCTGGATCTGGAGGAATGGTGTGGGAAAGGCCACAGTTCTTTCTGTGCGCTCCATCCTGTGTGTATTTATGTAAGTGTGCACCACAGTACGTTTAGGGAAGAGAAATCATATCAGTTATTTGAAAAGAGAGAGTTTAATATAAAGAATTATGACACTGTTACCTAGGCAACTGAAAGGATAAAAGAGAACACAAGAGCATCACAGAGGTAGTAACTGCCACCCACAGGCCAGGGCCACAAGAAGAGGCTGCATTAGTATAACTCAAAATTCAGAAGAGGCCCCTCAAGCTGGGTTGAAGACATCTGCAGAGTGACTGCTGTTGGCCTGAGGAGTAATGGGGTCTTGGGGAGTGTAATGAGACAAGTTTCACAAATGTTAGAAATAGCTGCCATTCCAGAATAAAACACAGGCTGGGTGATGCGCATAGGAATGAGAAGACTGAAAACCAGAGACAGGTCTGAGTTGCTTCACCTGGTAGATCCTACCAGGTGCCTTTGGCAGCAGAAGTGCAGCCCCTGCTCCAGTATCAGAGATAAACATAAAAGGCAGATTTGCACTCCACAAACAATAGTGCAATAATTGGTATAAGACATGCCATGGGAATATGCACATGAGTGTGTATGTGTTTGTGTGTGTGTTTGTGTGTGTTCCTGTGGTACTGGTGGAGACTCTGGTATGAGATAGGGATGGAAAGTAGCAAATTAGCTGAATTTACCCTGCTTTAAGGCATTTGATTTCCTTTTTAAAGATTATTTTTAATTGTATGTGAATGGGTGTTTGGCTTGAAAGGATCTATGTTCACCGAGCGCATTCCTTTTGCCATGGAGGCTAGGAAAAGACTTGAACCCCCTGGAACTGGAGATAGAGATGATTGTAAGCCCTGAGGTGGGTACTCAGAATCAAACCTGGGTCTTCTGCAAGAGTGCAGATGCTCCTAACACTGAGCCAGCTCTCCAGCCTCAGGTATTTGATTCTTATGTGACCTCTTTATGTTTCCCAGTTGCTTAAAAATGTAAAAGGATTATGTGACATATCATTCCTAACAAACCCTAAGAGATTCTCTTTAAAAACATAGAAAGTCAACAAAGGTAGATTTTCCTCTATTCTTCTTTTCCCTCTTTCCTGTCTTCTTGATTTAGTGGATGGAGAAATTTCTCCCAAAAATATTTATATTAGTAATACTAAGTTAATATAGAGTTATATATTATATATATAATATATAATATAGAGTAATACAGAGTTAATTCTTGAAAAACTTTTTATACTTATTCTACGTGATCTGTGTGATTATCTTGCAAGCAAAGATCATTTATTATTTATCTATTATTCATCATTATTATTTATTCCCACTTCACTAAGATGTCTATAGCTTTGAAAATCTGTTGAAGAACAAAATCAATCAGTTGAACTGAAATCAAACAGCTGAGCTATGTATTTAAGTTTTTACTAATCCCTTTACCTCAGGGCTCAGAAACACTCCTGAAATTTGTTGATATACATATTTCTGAAACCTATAGATTCAGAATGTCTGAAATTCTCCAGTGCTTTGTATTCTTCAAAGATCCCCAGATAATGAATACAGTATGAAATTTGAGAGTCACTGTTCTTGTCATATGTCTCTCTAATTGGTGATAAAAATGTATTCTGGGGTGGGGGCACTTTAATTAATTATCTGATGCATAAGATGCCATTCCTGACAGGATTCCCAGCTATTTCAATGGCTCTGTTTGTGTTAATTGAAATCATTCTCAAAGCAGCATCCTGGATCAGTAGCATCAGAATGCTGGTGCCTTCTTCTGGTCTCCACAGGCACTATGTACATTAGGTGCATAGACATACAGGTAGACAAAAACATCAATACATATAAATTAAACTTTGGTATTGAACAAATAATGACTGAGAATTCCTTAAAAACAAAAATGAGTGAGCTAAGAAAATTAACACCAAGCAGAATAAAGGCAGAAAAAGGACAAAAATAAAGCATAACAGTCAAGAAAATATGCTCAAACCAAAGAAAATGAAAGATAAAAAAAACTCTAAAAGAAACACAAGTGAGAAAACACTTTACTGGCAGGAAAAAAATCATATCTTGTTTCTTCTGAAAACAATTGTAAGCAGGAAGAGAACGGGCTGGAGGAGAGTTTTGAGAGAGAAACCATCACTGACCTAGAATTCTGTAGCCAGAGAAATTCACTCCAAACATGAAGAAAAAAATAAAGACATTCCCAGACAAGTAAAACTTGAAGTAAGTTGATTAGAGTTCACCTGCCCTGCAAGGAATCTTCAGGACCAAACAAAGTAATACTGCGAAAATGTTGACAGGCTTTTCCAGATTCAGGAAAACTATGCCAGAAAGTTGTATCTACATGGAAAAATCAAGGCACCTACATGACCAGTGCCTGGTGAAGCTGTTCTCTGCTTCCAACCATGTTCTTGGCTGCTGCATTTTCAGGAGGAAATGTAACCCTACAAACATGCTCCCAGTATTTATTTACCCAAAGGAGTTCAAGTCTTATGTCCACACAAAAGCCTACACACAAATGATGATAGAGGTTTTGTTGATAATTTCCCAAACTTGGAGGCAACCAAGGCATTTGTCTTAGTTAGGGTTTCTATTGCTGTGAAGAGAGAACGTAACCGTGGCAACTCTCATAAAGGAAAGCATTTAATTAGGGTGACTAGTTTACAGTTAGATGTTAAGTCCATTGTTAGCATGGTGGAACATGGCGGTATGCAGGCAGACATGGTGCTGCAAAAGCTGAGAGTTCTACATCTTGATCCATGGGCAACAGGAAGTGAACTGAGACACTGGGTGTGGCTTGAGCACATATGAGATCTGAAAGTTCACCTGTACAGTGACACACTTCCTACAACAAAATCATACCTACTCCAACAAAGCCACACATCCTAGTAATGCCGCTCCCTATGAACTTATGGGCGCCAATTACACTCCAACTACCACAGTATTTCTCAGCAATTACATTGGTAGATAGACAACAGCACATACAGACAACAAGATACTACTCAGCACTCAGAAGAAATGGGCTGTTAAGACCCAAAAATATATGAAAAGACCATAAATATGTATTATTGAGTTTAAGAAATTAATCTGAAAGGCTGCAAAGAGAGTGATTTTATGTACATTGCATTGTACTTACTTTGTGGACAGTAAACGTATTAGTGATTGCCAGGGTTTGCATGGGGAAAGAAAGGATGAAGACAGAGAGTGCAGAACTGTTTTTGTAGTGAAGTTGTCTTTGTTGCTAGAGTGGTGGATAGATCATTGCACATTTCCCCAAACCCATAGCTGTGTACCCCAAACTGGCTTCTAATATCAGCTATGAGTATTAGGTGAAAATATGTCTGTGTAGGCTCACAGATGGTAAGGAACGCACAGCTTTGGTAGAGAGGGGTGGTAGCAGGGGAGAGATGAATGGAGAGTAAGTGTGGCTGCGAGAGATTTGGGAGGAATCTTTGTATTTGTCTTCCAATCTTTGCAGTGAATTGTTGGTTAAAAAACTGGCATATAAATCCAATCTAAAACACAAAGGCTGTTAAAATGGAAACAAACACCCCTTCCCTGTGAGCTCCGTACTGAAACAACTGAAACCAAACATGTAACACCCTCACAAACCCATGGGAAGCCCCTGGGTAGCGTCAGAGTGCACATTGCAAACCCTGCTGCAACCCTCTGAATAAGGAACTCTGGAGACGAGGAGCAGCAATTGGTGTTTCGACTGCCCTTCCTAGTTACTCTCTCTCACGCTTAGATTTGAGATCCAGTACTGATGCAAAAGAAGGGAAGAACACGAGTAGATGCATAAGGAGGTGTTCAGAGGCTCCAGAACTCCCTTTCCCTTTAAAACACTGCAGAATTCAAGCCTGCTTATATACTCTATCGAGTGTACTGAGACCGCGTTAGGTGTTAGACCAGCAGTCCTCAACCCTCTGGGGTTGATTCTTAGATATTTACATTATAATTCATAACAGCAGCAAAATTACAGTTATGAAGTAGCAAGAAAATAACATTATGGCCGGGGGTCACCACAACTTGAGGAACTGTGTTAAAGGGGGTCGCAGTGTAGAAAGGTTGAGAACCGCTGCATTGGAGGACTTTCTAAGACAGAAGCCAGGGATGTCCCATCTACCCTGCACCCCACCCCAGACAGGGCCTTTCACTGCCTTTGCACAACTGTAAACCACTCGTTTTCCTGCAATCAGCTGCTCACACGCCCTTTCCGGGCCACTGGACCCCGAGCCTCTCAAGGACAGAGATAATGCCTTTGCTGTCCCAGCATCCAGTTAGGCTCTGACAGTTAAACAAAAGGTCAATAAATATGAATGAGGTTTAAGTAAGTGCAGATGAGTCCAGTCACCTGACACAGCGGTTACAGTCATCAGAATTTATTAGCCAGGCTCACCTTCTCAGTAAGGAGCCCTTTAATGATGATAAGCAGACAGCCATCACCCACTGAAATCTCCCAACCCACACTGAGGTAGTATTGTGACTTTTTTTACTTATTTTGTTTTAACAACAAGGAAGACTTTCTTCAAAAATATTTCCACAGAAGTCAAGACTGACACCAAAGGAGGAAGAGATAAAACCCAGATCTTCAGCACTGAGCTGAGCTAGTGGAAAAATACCAGCGGATGTCAGGAAGGGATTGGTCAATGCATTAGACCGTCTCTGTCCACTGATGGCTGCATATCCTGACCTCCGACACAAACACCACCACATGCTCTTGCTTCTTCTTTTGTACTTTTACTACCTATGGATCTTTTTTGAGACAATCCTGACTGTCCTGGAGCTCACCCTGCAGACCAAGTCTGCCTTGAACACACATAGCTCCACCTGCCGTAGCCTCCTGAGTGCTGGGATTGAAGACCTATGTCAACACACCCAGCATCACTACTTTGAAATCTTAATTGTTTTAATAACCCACCAAGTCCACTTTGTATTGCCTGTATATTAAAAGGCATGCACTTTTCTATAAAAAAAGAACAAAGATGCAGATAGGGAGTTAGCAGGAAGAGTGGGGGTGAATGTGATCAAAATATATTCTCAAAGACTTTATAAGCGTGTTTCTAAAGGACAGCATAAGTGAAAGTTCAAATGTTAATAAATTTATTTCTAAATGATAAATGAAAGCTTTTAAAATGCAGCCTACATTCTAGTTTCCCCAGTTTTTATACATTTTTAATTGAAAATATTTTCTCATACAACATATCCTGTGTGGTTTCCCCTTTGCCAGCTTTTCCCAGATCCCCACTCAACCAACTCCATACCTTTTTTTTTTTTGCCTTCTCTCTTTAGAAAACAGTCTAGAGAAACAAACAAAAACAACAAAAAACAATAAAAAAAGAAAAACACAAGAAACACACACACAAACAAAACCCATGAAAACACTAAATCAAATGAATGGTAGCAGCAAAAGTGTCCATCAGCTGGTGGATGAAGCCATGACTAGTGAATGGCTGAGATGGGGAGTGAAGTCAAATGTCTAGAGTCTGCTGATTCACTGGAATGCTCTGCTTTATGTATAGAAAGAGTCAGGTTCTAGTTGTAGACAGTCACTCCTGAACCTCTTATTTTTCTCTCAGCCTCAACGATATAGGTTATATGAGCTTGTCTGACAATATCAATGGCTTTAGTACATGGTTCCACATTTCTGGAAGCTTTAGATTTACTAAAAGAAATCAACAAATCTATCTATGCAGTAAGCACTACCTAAAGATTATTTTTAAATACATAGAGAATGTTTGGAACCATTCATTTCTCCCCAAATGTCCACTAACTGCCCACTCACGGCCAGGCTCTCCACTAAGAGCTTGGCAGACAGTGAGAGTAACCCTCCCACCACGCCTTCCTCCAAGGGTTTGCTTGGAGAGCAGGAGACAGTGTGAACACACAGGCAAATGCAGAACCAAAAGTTACTCCAAGTGCTGTGAAGAAGGCCATGCCTCTTCCCTATACGCCCACCTGTGTGACAGACAGTAAGTTATCTGGAGGCTACTTAGTTAGATTGATGGTCAGGGGAGGTGTCTTTGAGATAGGATAATTAAACCATGACTTGAAAGATGAAAAATTGCCAGCCAGCTGTGTGGGATAAAATGCTCTCAGCATGAGAAAATGCCTCGAAGCTATTGAATTTAAGCAAGTTTATCTTTCCTAAACACTAAAAATAAAACTTCTATTATTTGAGGACCAAAGATAATGTTTTAAGATAGCAAGGAGCCTGGACATATATTTTAGTGAAAAGTAATGCGAGTTCCTATAAAAATTAAGCCCCAAATCACAATGACCTACCCCTGAGTCTATTTCTTGTCTGCAACACAGCCCATTGTGAATGGGCAGAATGTCTCTGTTCTGCAGTGTCATCAGGGACCCTGGGTCCTTCCGCATGCATCTCCTTCACAATCTGAGACCTGTTTGTATCTAAGTCCCTCAGAGCAGAAGGGAGAAGCATCTCTCCCGTTCATGTTCAACTGCCAAGAAGCAGCCATTTAGCTATACTTAACCAAAAGGCCCAGAACACTTAGCAAGTGCACTAGAGAAATACCTAATCCAAGAGCTAGGATTGCAGGTATTCACCGCCTCAGATGCACATGACAACTCACAATATATGAGAAATAGTCAACAAAATAAGAAACAAGGAAGCTGTACACAATAAAAATAGCTAACATTTTGTCACTTATCAAATTAGGAAATTTCAAAAATACTAGAAATGGAGAATGTGCCACAATTAAATGTCCACTAGTACAGATAGTTCTAAAAGACAGCCATGCACTAAATATAACTATTCAAAAGAATTATCCATTTGCTCTGTCATATGGATGTGGTTGAGATAAATTGGTGGGTGAGAAAATGAAAGCAGGTAATAGAGCATTGTGTGTGTAGCCAGATCCAACTTAAGCTCAGGTACATGGGATGCAAATTCACAAGAAAATGTTCTCTGGAATGTCCAGTAAATCTTAGCAGAACACTCTTCCTGATATGGAAACTAGATCGGATGATCAGGAAAGAGATATACAAAAGAAAGGGGATTCTATCCTTCATGTTGTCTATAAGGGTACATGATTACTTTGTGTAGATTCTGTTTTTACATGAGTAACTATGGCCTTTGGAGTTACAGGGAAAGCAAGAAAAAAGGACAGAGGGAATGGAGGGAGGGAGGGACAAAGGAAGAAGAAAATAAGAAAATGAAAGGAAGGCCAAGAATTGGGACACCAACATTACCATGTCCCACTTGTGGAAATATAAATTGGCTCAAATTTCCTGGAAGGAAATATATGCATCAAAACTTATGTTTTTACTCTGAGGAACTAGGTATGCCTCTACAAGGAACTAGGTATTCCTCTATCCCTGAGGAATAAGACTATGGCGCCTCCACTCTGTAGACCACTATGTAGCTGTCCAAAGCAATCATCTGTACATCCTGTCATGGAAGATGTCTGTGTTATATCATCAAAAGCAAAAGGAAAGTATATTGTAGGGCACATTGCTCAGAATAGCAATAGCAGCATCTACAAGCTCCAGCAACCGGCAATAGAATCAAATACTATTCAAGTAGTATGTGATGTTACAAAGTTCCTAGTGAGATATACTCTCTCCATAAATTAGGTGAGGTTTAAATTAAAATGTCATTTGTCTTTAATTCACGCTGATAGAAACTGTAACCCTAAGACACATATAATGGACCACATATGTGAATATGTGTACATGTATGTTTATACATATATGTATTTATGTGTATAGTTAGGTAGCTAGATCCATGCATATACAAAGCTAATCTTCTGTGTTCTGTTATAACATATGTAGACCTGTTCAAGAATATGGGGCAGAGAGCATAGAGTCAGAGCCACTTCATCTAAAACTAACTTTTTGAAAACCACATCTTTACAAAACTCCGAGTACTATGCAACAATGAGCCTTCTTCCAGTTCTTCTTGCCACTTAAAACAAACAAACACGGTATCTTTATTAAACCCTAATAAGATATATAAAAACAAGTTAGAGAGCTGTAGAGCTAGCTCAACTGTTAAGACTACATATTGCTCTTCCAGAAGACCCAAGCTGAGTTTCCAGCACACACACACACACATTTTAGGCAGCTTGCTATGTCTGTAAATTTCACTCTATCTCTAGGGAGATCCGATGCCCTCTTCTGGCCTCCTTGATCACTGTAGTCATATATTCACAAACAGACACACATAAAAAAATTTTAGGTTAAAATTACTTTTAAATTAGAAATGTGGTGTGGGAGAATTGTCTATATTCTGTCAATTATGTTTTAAATAAACTCTGATTGGCCAGTAGGCAGGCAGGAAGTATAGGCAGGACAACCAGACAGGAAGTAGAGGCGGGGCAATGAGAACAGGAGTATTCTGGGAAGAAGGGAGCACTCTCTCCACAGTCCTGTCCAGACACCAAAGAAGCAGGATGTGACTTGCCCTGCTGAAAAATGTACTGAGTCATGTGGCTAACATATACTAGAACAATGAGCTAATATAAGTTATAAGAGCTAATACAAAGCCTGAGCTAATGGGTCAATCAGTTTATAACTGATATAGATTTCTGTGTAATTTCTTTGGGGGCTTACTGGCTGTGGGAACTGGGCAGGATAGAAACCCCAACAACCAAGCCCACCCCTCATGCTACAGAAATGCTTTTCTGCTAAGAAAAATTCATGCCACCCCAACACGGAGGGTAAAGGTAAAAAATCCAAAAAGATTCCAAAGAGGACTTAATTTTAAACAAAAGCAAATTGGCAAATGGCTTATGAGCAAACTGATCACACTATTCCAGACCAGATTTAGGTGCAGTGATCTATGTATCCTTAACCTGTGGATGATACTTTTAAAGGTTCTGTTCTTTTTACTCTTTATTGTTTCATTTCCTTCTTTATTTCACATTTTACTTTTTTCTTGTTTTTCTGTCTATAAAGGTCTCTCAAAAGAAACAAAAAAATAGAAATCTGTTTCTCAAACAATAAAAGAGGACTTTGACACCCCTCAAACAGAGAAATGTGAACTCTAAGATCCATTCCAAGCATGACACCTTTTAATGAAGCCATCCAGCAAGCCCCATCTAGTGTATTCTGTACCTTACAGTTCAAAGCCATTCTTATCTAAGCATGCCTTCACTGCAAGAACCTAGCAGTGAGGTACCATGAGGGTGATAAGTCCCCTGACCCATTGCAGTCAGAGTCCTGGCTTGGTGACCAACCCCAGGGAGTGCTAACTCTACCCAAAGAATCCATTTAGTTGACAGCATGTTGACTTGTACAGCTTGTACTAGGAGTCTGGGAGTCATTATACACCCTTCATTAGCATTGAAAAACCATCTGTTGGTCATTAGAAAGCAAACATTACATATAATACATTAGGCTCTAAAAACAATTTAATTAACATCAAGTTGTAGTCAAAATTCTCCATATAAAGGGAATCGCAAGATCAGGAGTAACTTTTCTTTCCCCTTTTTTTCTTGAGCAAACGGGGCAATATGTCAGGCCACGGTCCAGCAGACTCTGCACAATGCTTAGCTCAAATTCAGACAGTTCAATTCAGAGGTCATTGACAAGTGGCCATTCCTTAGAATCCTGTGGTCAATGTTTGCTACTCTGACCGCTTGTGAGTGAAATAATGTTCTCTCCCAGATACCCTAAATATAGCACAATGGATACAAAACTGTACTCTCCCTGTCTGGCACAGGATGGTTTTCCATTCTAGGTAGAGGTATTTCCATTGAAAGAAGTCGAAATTAAGAAATGGGGAGGGGACAACGTGTGTCTGCTCTGCCAGCTTATTGTGTGCAAGATAACGGGCAGGCCAACCCGACTCCCCACTCTCTCCCATTTCTGTTGAATAGGGGATCTTACCTGGGCCTTTGAGGATTCCCCCTGACAGAAATCACTAGTCCACATTGGACTTTCTAGTGGTCAAGCTTGGAATCCTTGCCTCATAACTACCTGGGCTCCAGGTAGTCAACACAAAGCAGGCAGTGTTTCAGGGTGTAAGTACTGCTTTCCCAAGGAAACAGTTTGCACTCCAGCTGCCTTGACAGCATAGGCCAAGGCAACCATTTCTCCAAACTATTCTATGCAACATACACCTGTCTTCCTTCCTCTGGACCCTGATCACATGTGCCAGGAATGTCTTTCAGGGCTTAAGATAGACATCAGGCTAGACTCAAGAATACCTACAATGAGCTTCCTGCCTCTACCCTCATGCAAAGGAGTTTATTCACATAAATTGTCCTTTTCCTAGCTTAGTTCTGAGACACAAGCCCTGCACGCCCTTAAGGAATTTTCCTTCCTTCTCTACTCATTTGAGGGACTTTCTAGTTCCTCGTTTTTTTGCTCACCATTCTGTTAATAACGGGAACACACAGGCTGAGGACACTATTGCTTTCCTTGGAGGAAATCAGCAGAGTAAACTAAAACCCAGCGCAACGAGTGCTGAGAAAGCAAGCAGGCTCAGCACCCTCGCCACACTCACCGCAATCCTGACTCCCAGAGTCACTTCCAAGCTTGGTGAAAAGGCAAAACCTCTTGGGCAGGGGATGTACTTCAGGGGAATACTGCTTGTCTGTTCTACAGAAGCCTCTGGATTCAGCCGCAGCACCACTAAACAAACTAGACTGCATTGTCATAAAGGTCCCAGATGACAAAGATTCAGGTTTGAGGAGCACTGCTCCTGAAGATGGAAGCAGAATAGACAATCATCCTGGTTTGGGTGGGACTGGAGGTGTCCTGGCAGAGCAGACCCATAGAGACAAAAGTCGGATAGTCCTAGGCACTTCAGAATGGCCAGGCACCCTACACAAGATGCACTGACCTAGATAACCATAGGGGAGTTGGGCAGATTCAAGGAGGCTGATGGGGTAGGGCAGTGCAAAGGCACAAGTGTTCCCAGAGATAGTGCATGGCACTTCAATTGTTGTTAAAAGTGGGAACAAATGAATTGTCCCAAAGCTTTCCACTGACAACCTCTACAAGCAGAAAGTACTGATCTAGTTGCTAATTTGAATACTCTACATTTTCTTGTGCACACATCCCAAAATAGTATACAGCTCAAAAGAAAATAGTTCAAAACCTCTATTCAGAGGGGGAAAGTTAGGCCTCCGAATGAGAAAAATCTTGTGTAAACCCTGACACGTTTACAGACTGTGTAATCACGAGCAGATTATATACATTTCCTGAACTTTAGCTTTGTCTATAAAGCCTGGGTCATGTTCAAGGTCACTGAGACCCACCACAAGACAGACGATTAAGCAGAAGAACTCTGAAATCAGAAGAGTTGTTGTACTTTGGTGATGGCCTGGTAGAGCAAGAGGAGACATATAAACTCATCCAGGAGAAAGATGCCCCAGGATACCCTTTCCTGCATGAAGGCAAGAGCAGAATTCCAGCTTCCCCTCTCTCACAGACAGACCTCCCCTGACTCCAGAAATGTTATCTGCCTGGCAAGGACAATGCATACCAATCAGAGAAGCTCCCAAGAGCCATGGTGTCTGGGGCTTTCAGTGGGAGTCAGCTACATAGGCAAAGTCCTCACATGACTAACCTTAGTTACTCAGTCTTCAGCATCTCCAGCAGCCAAACCAATACAGATAAGGTCCCAGGAGGACCAAAACAGCCATCCACCTTAAATGAATGTGTTGGACAAGAGTTATCCAAAGGATCTGGTACGGATGAGACAGGTACAAGTTATCTCAGAAACTGGTCCTGGGCCAGTCTTTGAATGCACCAAGTCTGCTGAGTTTGTCTGGTACTAATTGTCTTTATTTTGCCAGAGTAACCTGGCATATACCTAATACTGAGTACAAGGAGTGTAACATGAAGAGGCCAGGCCTGCTTATTGAGGTTTTTGTCCTGTCCGGCCCCCCAGCTATTTAGTCCCAGAGAAAAATCACACAAAGGACTCCGTAAGTTATAAAGCTGATTGGCCCATTAACTCTGGTTTCTTATTAGCTAACTCTCATATCTTGATTAACCCATTTTTCTGATCTATTTTAGCCATATGGCTCAGTACCTTTTTCAGTGGGGCAGCTCACATCCTGCTGCTTTGATGATCTGGGCAGGAGTGCGAGGAATCAGCTTCCTCCTTCCCAGAATACTCCTATTCTCCTTACATCATTTCCACTTCCTGTCTGGTTTTCCTGCCTACACCTCCTGCCTGGCCAATCAGCGTTTACTTAAAACATGATTGACAGAATACAGACAATTCTCCCACACCAAAGGAGGGTTTTACAGGCCTTTCCTGTTTATGGCACCTATATTCTCCCTATTTTTGAGCCCATTTACATTTTCCTTGTTGGTTCCTTGTCTATTTAGGGCTCTTCTTCTAAGACTTTTCCTGTCTTTCAGGACTTAAGATAGACATCAGGCTAGACTCAAGAATACCGACACAGCAGTGCTCCTTCTTACTCCTTCTGGGAGCTACACATAGATAACAAAACAAAACAAAAGACTAAAACAAAATGTTCTTGCAAACTCAAACAAGTAGAAAAGTAAAAAAAAAAAAAAACCCTACAATAAATCACAAGTTTATTAAAATATAAAAGTCTCCATTTTCGCCCCTCCTCCCAACACCCTCCCACTCCCCCTACTCACTCTCCTCTTCCCTCTCCATCCCTAAGAGCTGTCCGGGTTTCCTGCCCTGTGGGTAGTTCAAGTTCCTTCCTGCTCCCTCCAGGTCCAGGAAGGTGAGTATCCAAACAGACTGGATCCCCAAAAATCCAGAATATGCAGAGGAAACAAGTCCCAGAGTCATTGTCAATGGCTTTTTAGAAAGACTATGGGTCAGCCACATTCAGGGAATCCAGCCTCCTCCAGAGAATCTGGTTGGATCAAGCGCTCCTTCAGTCTCTGTCAACTGGCCTTGGTGAACTCTCATTAGATCAGTCCTCTTGTATCAGTGGGTGATCGCTCCCCTTGCGGTTCTGATTTCCTTTTTCATGTTCTTCCTCCTTCTGCCCCTCCTTTGGACCTTGGGGGCTCAGTCCAGTGCTCCAATGTGGGTCTCCGTCTGCATCGCCATCCATCGCCGGATGAAGGTTCCCTCTGATCTTGCCCTCCCTGCTCACGTTCTTCTTCCTTCTGCTTCTCGCTTGGACCTAGGGCTGTTGGTTGTTTGAATGAGAAATGTCATTTATAGGTTCCCATATTTGAACACTTGATCCTGTTGGTTTGGGAAGACTGTGAGGTAGTGGTGGAGGAAGAGATCACTGTGGAAGCAGTGTATGGGGCTTTGAGAGTTCACAGTCATCTCGCTTCTAGTTCTGTCTCTCTCAACTTTATTTTTCTGTGGTTGAGGGTGGGATCTCTCAGATTCCTGCCATGGCCTCCTGCTTCCATGTCTCCCTGTAATAATGAATATTTATCCTTCTGGAACTTTAAATCCAAATGAACTCTTCTTTTTATTAGTTGTTTTTGGTCATGGTATCTTATCACAGCCAGAGAAGAGTAATTTCTACCCAACCCGAACAAATGTTTAATGGTATGGATGAAAATAGCTCCACATGGTTTTCTATGTGTAAATTTAGATAATAGGTTGACAGATTTTCTAAAAATAGAATGATTTATAAACATTGTTTCATTAAAAGTGTGTAGTCTTAGTTTTTATCCAAATGAAGAAATGAAAATGAAATGACATTATTTCTTGAGTGTAACTGATGTTTTTAAAGTCTGTTGATGTTAGTAATAAACAAGATTGTCACTAGTGACATTAGGTGTTTCTAACCTACAGGTTTTGATTTTGCACAGTTCCCCTGAAGAAACCTTGGGTATTCTCATGCTTCCTCCACTAAGCCTCCCTCCACCTCCTGGCTTTTGTTACAGTGTCTGTCATTTTTATGCTATATGGACTTGTAGTATTTGCATTCGGCTCCGTAAGATTAACTCACGGCTGTTTGGACTAGATCTGTACTCAAAGGGATCCAGCCCTCCCTTTCACACATCCATCATTTCTGTGCTGTGTGCTTTGACTCCTCTTGTAAGTGACTTGATTTCATTTTCAAGTAGATTTTCCCCTGGAGTGGGTAACTATTTCCCAAGTTTGGTGAGTTGTATGAGACTATCTGTCTTGTTACCCTGGTTCCGAACAGCAATGGTTTACATCTGATGTACTTTTTTAAGATTTATTTTTATTCACTGAGTGGTGTGAGCAGCTACAATTACATGTGTGCTCTAGAGGTAGTCCTGATTCCCTCAGAGGCCGGAGGAGAGCATCCAGTCTCTTGAAACTGGAGTAACAGGCAGTGGGAGCAGCCTGATGTGGGAGCTGAGAACTAAATCAGAGTCCTCTGCAAGAGCAGCAAGCGCTTAGCCACTGAGCAGTCTCTCCAGTCCCACACGTGATTCCTTCCAGAAAGTGCTGTCACTGGCCTCTTACCCCCACCTATTGAATGCTGCTGTGGTCAGGCTTCTTGTCCCTGTCTCTGTGACTTAATCCTTCCTAGATGCAAGACAAGCTCAATCTTCTTTCTGCAAGCCCTGAAACTGAACAAAGGTGTTTTGACACAGGCTCTCTCTGCTTAGATGGTCTGCATCAAATTGCTTTGAAGCACAGTACATTACCCAAACCTATAGAGCCACAGACTTTTTTTCTGCTGTATTTTTGAATAAGTTTTAAGTTCTATTTATTGAGTTCTCTCCTTCGTGGACTTCAATTTACATTGATTGATAAGCCCCCAATTTATCTCTTTAGTCTGACGTCTCTTTGAAATCGAACTGTGCTTCCAACCATCTCCTTGCTTGTAATTGAAGTTAAAGACAGACTGGATCCCATCACAAACTTGTTTCACCTACATTCTTCCCAATCTCATAAATGGGAATACAATCCTTCTGGGTATTCAGACCAAAGCCTGCAATTAGTTACTGTTGGCTTCTCTCTGTTTCGTAACTCCACCTTGGATCATTCTGCAAATCCTATTATCATATCCTTCAAAATATCCAGACTTTCTCCACTTCATACCAATTTCCACATTTTGTTCATTTTCTGTTGCAAAAGCAGAATACCGTAGACTTGGCATTTCATAAATACCAGAGGCTGTATTAATTACTCCTGTGTCATCATGATCAAATATCTGGCAAACTCAATGTAAAAGAATTAAGTTTTATTTGGGATCCCAGTTTTGGACGGTTGCCATTTATCCTTGTGTGGATGAAGTGAGAGGGACTCAATCCATTACTGGAAGGAGTTGTTCCCATCATGGAGAAATAGGAAGGGAAGACTATAGATAAGAACCAGGAGCCTCTCTACAACCCTCAAAAATTCAGCCCTGCTGAGCTTCTTTCCCCAGTCAGACCCAATCTCCTAAGGGGTTCACAGCCTTCACAGCAGGGGTTCACAGTCTTTGCAATAACACCACAAACAGGGCATCAAACATTCAAATCCTGAGCTGATAGGAAGCACATTTATCTCATTTTACCTTAGGTTGTAGAAAAAGGGAGGTCCAAAAGCTGAGCTGAGGGCCATGTACTCAAACTCATACATGATGGAGGCTATCACAGGGTGAGGGAACGCAGGAGAGGTGGGGTGGAGACGGCTCATGCTAAAGAGGTCAAGTTTATAAGAACCCTGTCTTATGATGACTAACCCACTCTCATGAGATTAAGTCATTCATCATGGTACACTCCTCACGACCTAATCATTCTTAAAAAAAAAACCCATATCACTATGCCAACTACATTTCACCATGGAGAAGGCATCCAAATGCTACCTCTCTCTGCTGTAACTCACCCCCATTTCTTGTTTCTGTTATTCTAAGAACCTTAGAACCACATCCCTGCTCATCTTCCCAGTAGTCTAGCCTCAACAAATCAGCCACGGTGAGATGCCGTGGTGAACCACATGCTCCTGTGCTCAAAGTTTTAGATCACTGACTTTTCTGCCCTCAGCTACCAGCGCCTTCCCCACTGCTGACTCTGTTAGTCACACTAGGATCAAGCCTCCACCATTCCTCAGGGTCACTGTATTTGTGATTCCTTCTGGAACTTCAGTCCCCTAAATATCCTAAGGGTGGGCTCATCCACTTTCTTCCAGTCTCACTCTCATGGTGCTCACCCTTTGTGGCCATCTGTGAGCAAACAGAACAAGACAGCAGCATCTCTACCACTATATTTCCTAGTCATTGACCTTGTTTATGCTTCCCTTGGTGCTTATGCCCCCCAACCTTTCACCTCTTGGGCTGCTTACTGCTTGTTTGTAACCTTTAGGAAGCTTTTGGCCCACAGGTGCAGTCCCTAATGTTTATCAGATGAACTGAGTGGCAGATAACCTTTCTCTGCCTTCCTTCCCTGTTCTCAGACTATCTGTGCTCATCACACTTTTCCAAGCCTCTCTATCTCTTCAGCAACTGGTTTTTCAGTAATGTTTGTTCCTGTTTTTTACTTATTAAACTTTGCTTTTTAGTTCTTTAATGAAAATATTTTTATCCAACATTCCCTTCTCCCAGCTCAGGGTGGTAATCAGTTTCTTTATTCTGTCATCTTTGAACACTTATTTTCTGTGTATATAATTCTCACTTACTGGGCTGTGGAGCACCTCTAAACTCTTGTGGGATGTTGATTCCTGCTCTTGTGTTACTTCCTGTTCTTCTAGACTGGACTTCTTGTCTGTAGCTTTAATTTTTTCTTTATTTTTTTCTATAATTTATTTGTAGAACTGCCATGCCTCATCTCTCCCCCCTTCCACCCTTCCTCCTGTTCTTTCTTTCCTTCTTTTTCTTCTTTTTCTTGATTTTATTGATTAGCCCAAAATACAACTTCTCTTAGCCCAGACAGGCACGCTCATTTTTCCCTCAAAGGCATTCTTTGAGGGCAGCTATTATATGTGTTCTTTTTGGCACATCTGTTTAGGAGCCTGAGGTCTTCTGTGAGGAGGAGCAGAGGAGAGTGGTCATCAGTACACAAACACTTCTGCTAGGTGAAGCATTGCTAGAATTTCTGGTGACATGTTTTACTTCTAAGGGAACTGTCAAATGCCCTGATATACACACAGGAAAGAATGCTGTTTCAGGGTTAGAAAAACATCTCAAGCTTCTTCCTTCATCATGGATTCCTGTTACTAGGCTTGGTTGAGTTGCTTTGACTATTTGCTTTGATGGACACACATTATGGGTGTGCAGGGGGAGTCCATTTTGTGAAATTTGATTCAATACTGATATCTATTAGCAATCTGTTTTAAGGATACTCCAAAGACCAAGCAGTGTGGTGTTGGGCTAGTTGCTGGTCCATGGCACAAAGATTAGCATATACTGTTCCTTATTTCTCGTATCGCCTATCTCTAGTTCTTTTCCCAAACTGATCATAAAGTGTTAATAGAAAATTTCTTCTTATTCTTTCCCCTTATCTTCCTCCATGCCAACCTAAGTTCTTTGTCTAAAGTTCTGCATGTTCTGTAAAACTTATTCAAAAGTATTCCCTAAAACACACTATCATGATGAAATCTTTACCAGAAAGGAGAGAGAGAAAGAGAGAGAGAGAGAGAGAGAGAGAGAGAGAGAGAGAGAGAGAGGAAGAAGAAGAAGAAGAAGAAGAAGGAGGAGGAGGAGGAGGAGAGGGGAAGGAAAGGAAAGGAAGGAAATAAAAAGAAAAAGGACAAAACCTGCCCACTGTTCAGTTTTCTTATTTTAAAGGAGGGGTGAAAAAAACAAAGACTCACATCTGGCCAAGTTTTAACTCTGAACACTTTGCATAATCAGTTAGAAACCTTTTGTTAGCAGGCCAGATGGCTGCTGCACCCACCCCCCAAAAGGAAATTAAATATGTAGGCAGTGACAGCTCAAGGGAGGAATTAGAAATTCCTTTCTAAAGAGAAAGGGCCTCATCTGGAGCTGCCCTGTAGGTGTGGTTTTCAGTGGCCATTGGTTTCCTAGCAACCAAGCTCTTTCCCAAGGAGAGGTCTTTTAGTACTGGGTCTTTAAATGATCTCCATAGGCACTGGAGGACACAACCAGCACCCACAATACCTTTCAGAGCAAGAATGTCCATCTCCATAAATGTAGGAGGGTTGGTACCCTGCCCTCGCTGTCTGGTTTACCTGATGCCATTGACGCCTTCACCTTAGCACCAGCCATCACTCTTACTATCTACATATTCTAGGATCATGGAATATGCTGAAATACAAATGGTTTCTAAACTCCAAATACTTTTATGCCCATAAGTCAGAGGATTAATCATACTTGCTCAACCATTAATATCTTTCACTTGGATGATAGTGATTAATCCAGAACTGATTTCAGTTTCCTACACACACACACACACACACACAGAGAGAGAGACAGAGAGAGAAAGAGAGAGAGAGAGAGAGAGAGAGAGAGAGAGAGAGAGAGAGAGAGAAGTCAATCCTAACCGTGAATGTAGAACAAGCTCTTTCAGAGATCAATGTGTTAAAGAATTAAAACTGAGTCACTGGGACAGACCAACTGTCCTCAAAAGTGATTATGTTCTCATGGGGCACTGGGGAGATGGTCCAGTCAATGAAGCACCCATTCACATGAGGACTGAAGTTCAAATCAACAACAGTGCTAAAACAGGCCAGACAAAGCAGTGTAAGTCTGTCATCTGAGTGCTAAGGGATGAAAGGAAACAGAAAGATCCCTAGACTCATTGGCCAACTAACTCATCTAAATGAGTGAACTTGGGCCTACCTTAGCTCAAAAAACAATGTGAAGAGAAACTGAGGAAGACCCCAGACATTGGTTGACTTCTGCCTCTCCATGCACAAACATACGTATAAGCACTTATACATTACCCACACAAGCATGTATTTAGTGTGCATACATGTGTGCACACACAATTGTTATGGGACTTCAGGTATAGAAGAGACAGAGTCCTTGGCTTCCTGTTTTGACATTTGTTCCCTCATACACGTACTCACCATTATGCTATATGCCATGAAGTGGCGCAATACAGAGGCCCTCACTGGAGCTAACACCCTGCCACCTTAGACATACAGAATTATGAATAGTGAGCTAGATAAATCTATTTTCTTTATGAAGTATCTAGCCTTTGATATTTTTGCTATAGCAACAAACCATATCAAAACAAGGCCAAAATATGACCTTTGTACATTAGAATAGTCTTACCCCGTGAAAGTTACTGCATGACTTCACTTCCAAAATTCTTCCTCGCCATCCATCTGTGCCTAGGTTTGTTTTGAATGTTCCCACCTCAACTTTTACAGTGTTCAGTTTATGCCTGTCTTACTACTAAGAAAAAATGAACTGTATGTATAGATTTATTTATCTATGCCACAGCATGAATGCAAATTCTTTCAGAAGAGGAAATGTTTACTTTCCTTCAGTTTCTTCATATATAAAAGAGCACTGCATACATAGCCAAACAAGGTACAGGGGACAAATCAGTAGATGATGAGGTGGTCAATATGTCTTCCTTGGATCCTGCCCAAGGCTTCCCATATGTTTTCAGTTACTCTCTGAAGCAGAGGTCTCCTCCTGTAAGGTGTCCCCTTTCTGTTAAGAGGTAGAAGTACAAGAAAAAGTATTTAGAAAGAAATACAAGTACTGACTTAAAACTGTAGACACAGCAGCTCACGTTTCTCCTGGACTGTGGTCTAGAAGGAACGTATCAGTAAGAGAATTGTGATAGAATCTGTAGTGAGCTCACATCTAGGGAGGGTGTCATTATAAATTATCCCAGTGATGTGTTCAAATGGGTCCCCCACTCACGAGCATGAACACATTGTGTTATCGAACCTAAGAAAAACGAGAACCCAACTATTAATTTCTTAATTATAAGATCCAATATTTGCATGCACTGGATACAGCCCTTCGCATGGCTGTATCAGGGAAAAGATGTATCACTTTAGAGATTGGTTGAGATGTGCTTCATTTTATCTTCAACATAATAGTTTGAAATCTGTCGTTTTCCATAGCCAAGCAAAGTGTTCTTTTTTGAACACCACTCTTCAAAGACTAGAAGATTCCTTTCATGTTCTCTTCCTTGGCATTTTGTTCTCTACATTGAACTCTAAATTGAATTCTTTGAGTCCTTTAAACTGCTGCTCATGAGAGATGGTCACAAACATTTGTATTTGTGTCACATATAACACTCCTGTTTAACAACAACAGCAACAAAAAAAAAGTCAAGACCATAAATGACCAAAATGTTATACTCTTTTCCAGTTAATGAGTTATGAGTTAACATGTCAGAGTTTAAAGGATACAGGTAGAAGACACAAAACCTCCAGGCCAGAAAAAGGAAAATAAAACCAAATAAACAACTAAAATATTATCATATTTTTGGGCCAGTTTTTGAATTTCCAATTCAAAAACAAAACATGATTAAGAACAGCAATGTCCATCCTTGAAGAACATTGCTTCACAGACAAAGGGTCACAAGCTTAAGATTCCCAGTCTGTATTATTCTGCAGGCAAGCCTTTCCCAAAGTTGATTAAAGGAAGAAATTGTCTTCATCTTCCAAGCCTATGCTACACAAGCTTGCTCAGAGGTCACTCAGAAAAGGCTCTAAAGGCCTCTCCTTCCACAATGTCCTGAAATGTAAAATCTCCACAAAGAATCATCTTACAGTACCCACTATATACACCAGCATTCAGGAAATGAAACAGTTATGTGACCGTAAATGGGCCATACAAAAGAAACAAATTGGAAACAACTCCACTCCCTGAAAACAACAGCTTACGCCTCATCTTCAAGTTCACAGAGCAGAAAGAACCAAACCTCAGGGAGCCATGACCTTGAATTACAAAAGACAGCAGCCAGTGGACACACATCTGCACATTAATTATATGTGAGCACTTTCTTTTCCCCACTGAAGTGTGTATTTAGTGAAGCAGGGGTCAGCCCCTACGGAATGCCCTTGGGAATGAACTCTAGGTCCCCAGTGGACAGTGCCATTTTTATTTATTATTTTAATTATGTTTATGTAATCAGTGCATAAAATAAAACAGAAGGCAAGTGTCTGTGTGAGTGGATATGGTGATGAAAACTGTTAGTGATGTTTCCTGAGCACGATTGTCTAGAAACACCTGGGTCCTAGGAAGAATGCCTACAAAATTAAGACCAAAGTTCCACCAAGATTTTTCAGGATCAATCAAATAGCCACATGTCTCTGGGCTTGAGAGGAAGCTGGATTCTGTATGTTTATTCCTACAATAAGTAGACATTGAACTACATTGGGCACTGATAAAAGTGATAAAAGTCAAAGAAAAAAAAAACACCTCTGCTCGTCCACTTAGAGTCTGCTGCCTAAAGCTGGAGGCCAAACCAAGCAAGAAAGTACATGGGTGAGCAAGATTAGGTCGAGTGAATCTGGAGAACAAAAGTTTCCATCATGTCGGTCATTTAAAAAAAATCCATTTGAGCGGTCTGTCCCGGAAGAGAGCACAGCCCGCCCCCCCCCCCAGCTTCTGCGGCAGGGTCGTTGGTGTTACACAGATCTCCTCCCTGCCCCCACTGCCGCCCTTCTGTCTCCTGTGTCCTTGGAATACCAGCTGTCCCTGTCTCAATGCTGTTCTATCCAGAGAGGTGAGTGGGTGCTGGCTGGGGCAGTCTGTCCCGGAAGAGAGCAAGCCCCACCCTCCCAGCATTGGCGGCAGGGTCTTCAGTGTTCCAAGGGATGTTTCCCAGCCCCCACTGACGTCCCTTGGTCTCCTGTGTCCTTGGAGTACCGGCTGTCCCTGTTTCAGCGCTGAGGAGTTCCATCCAGAGAGGAGGAGATGGGCGGGCGCCAATGCAAGAATTCCTCCAACAACCTGAAAGGCAACATGACATCACCAGAATCCAGGGATCACGAAACTAGAAGAATTGAACACCCTACTCCAGAAGAAATCGACGCTAAGCAGAGCTTTATGAAAATAATAGAGGAACTTAAACAGGAGGTGAAAATCTGCCATAAAGAAATGGAAGATAAGTGTAACAAAAAGATTGAAGAAATGAGTAAAGAAATGGAAGAGAAATATACCAAAAAGTTTGAAGAAATGAGTAAATCCGTAAAAGAAATTCTGGGAAACCAAGAAAAAACAAACAGGTAATGGAAACAGTTCAAAATTTGAAAACTGAAATGGAGGCAATGAAGAAAACACAAACCGAGGGCCTGCTGGCTATAGAAAACCTAGGTAAACAAACAGAGACTTCAGAAACAAGCATAACCAACAGAATACAAGAGATAGAAGAACGACTCTCAGACTCTGAAGACACCATAGAGAAAATAAAAGCTCTGACCAAAGAAAACAGCAAATCCAACAAATTCTCATCAAAAAACATTCAGGAAATGTGGGACACAATAAACAATCCAAATCTAAGAATAATAGGGATAGAATAAGTAGAAGAATTGCAGATCAAAGGCCCAGAAAATATATTCAACAAAATTATAGAAGAAAACTTCCCCAACCTAAAGAACAATATCCCTATGAAGGTTCAAGAAGCATACAGAATGGCAAATAGACTGGATCAAAAAAAGACATCCCCTCGCCATATAATAATCAAAACACAAAACATTCAGATTAAAGAAAGAATATTAAGAGCTGCAAAGGAAAAAGGTCAAGTAACTTATAAAGGTAAACCTATCAGACTTACACCGGATTTCTCTATGGAAACCATGAAAGCCAGAAGGTCCTGGATAGAGGTACTGCAGAAACTAAGAGACCATGGATGCAAACCCAGACTACTATACCCAGTCAAGCTATCGTTTACTATCAATGGAGAAAACAAAATATTCCAGGATAAAAACAAATTTAAACAATATGTAGCCACAAATCCAGCCTTACAGAAAGTATTAGAAGGAAAATCACAACCCAAGGAATCCAACATTGCCAATACTGCCTACAATAACTAGTGACCCTTCACAAGCACATCTCAAAGAAGGGAAACACACATTCTACTACCCAAAAATAGAAAAAGGAAAATATCTGGAGACAACAACCACTGGTCATTAGTATCACTCAATATCAATGGACTCAATTCACCTATAAAAAGGCACAGACTTAGAGACTGGATATGAAAACAGGATCCAACATTCTGCTATTTACAAGAAACACACCTCAACCACAAAGACAGACACCTACTCAGAGTAAAGGGTTGGGAAAAGGTTTTCCAAGCAAATGGACCTAAGAAACAAGCGGGTGTGGCCATTCTAATATCAAACAAAATTGACTTCAAACTAAAATCAATCAGAAGAGATGGAGATGGACATTTCATACTCATAACAGGAACAATTCATCAGGAGGAAGTCTCAATCCTGAATATCTATTCCCCTAATATAAAGGCACCCACTTATGTAAAAGAAACACTTCTAGAACTCAAGGCAGTCATCAAACCACACACACTAATAGTAGGAGACTTCAACACTCCTCTCTCACCAATGGACAGGTCAATCAGACAGAAACCTAACAGAGAAATAAGAGAATTATGGAGGTATTGAATCAAATGGACTTAACAGACATCTATAGAACATTCCACCCAAACAGGAAAGAATATACCTTCTTCTCCGAAGCTCATGGAACCTTCTCGAAAATTGACCACATACTCGGTAACAAAGCAAACTTCCACAGATACAAAAAAATATTAGTAACCACCTGTGTCTTGTCAGATTATCATGGATTAAAGTTAGAATTCAGTAACAATGCTACCCCCAGGAAACCAACAAACTCATGGAGGCTAAACAGTCAACTACTGAATCACCCCTGGGTCAAGGAAGTAATAAAGAAAGAAATTAAAGTCTTCCTTGAATATAATTAAAATAAAGACACAACATACTCAAACCCATGGGACACTATGAAAGCAGTGCTAAGAGGAAAGTTCATAGCACTAAGTGCCCAATTAAAGAAAACGGAGAAAGCACATATTGAAGACTTAACAGCACACCTGAAAGCTCTAGGAAAAAAAAGAAGCAGATTCACCCAGGAAAAGTAGAAGACTGGAAATAATCAGACTGAGGGCAGAAATCAACAAAATAGAAACACAGAAAACAATCCAAAGAATCAATGAAACAAAAAGCTGGTTCTTGGAGAAAATCAACAAGGTCGACAAACCCCTATCCAAACTAATCAAACGGCAGAGAGAGAACATATAATTTATAAGATCAGAAATGAAAAAGGGGACATAACCACAGACACACAGGAAATTCAGAGAATCATTAGATCTTACTACTAAAGCCTGTATGCCACAAAATTGGAAAATGTAAACGAAATGGACATTTTTTAAGATAAGTACCATATACCAAAGTTGAACCAAGACCAGGTGAACATTCTAAATAGACCTGTTAGTCGCGAAGAATTAGAAGCTGTTATCAAAAATCTCCCAACCAAAAAAAGCCCAGGACCAGATGGTTTCAATGCCAAATTCTACCAGAACTTCCAGGAAGAGCTAATACCTATCCTCCTTAATGTATTTCACAATATAGAAACAGAAGAGTCATTGCCGAACTCCTTTTATGAAGCTACAGTTACTCTGATACGAAAACCACACAAAGACACAACCAAGAAAGAGAATTACAGGCCAATCTCACTTATGAACATCGACTCGAAAATTCTCAATAAAATACTGGCAAACCGAATCCAAGAACACATTAGAAAAATTATCCATTGTGATCAAGTAGGCTTCATCCCAGAGATACAGGGCTGGTTCAACATACGCAAATCTATCAATGTAATCCATCATATAAATAAACTGAAAGAAAAAACCATATGATCATTTCATTGGATGCTGAAAAAGCATTTGACAAAATTCAACACCCATTTATGATAAAGGTGTTGGAGAGACTGGGGATACAAGGATCATACCTAAATATAATAAAAGCTATTTAAAGCAAGCCGACAGCTAACATCAAATTGAAGGGAGAGAAACTCAAAGCCATTCCACTAAAATCAGGAACACGACAAGGCTGTCCACTCTTTCCATACCTCTTCAATATAGTGCTTGAAGTTCTAGCAATAGCAATAAGACAACATAAGGGGATCAAGGGGATTCGTATTGGAAAGGATGAAGTTAAACTTTCGTTATTTGCTGACGATATGATAGTGTACATAAGTGACCCCAAAAACTCTACCAAAGAACTCCTACAGCTGATAAACACCTTTAGTAATGTGGCAGGATACAAGATCAACTCCAAAAAATCGGTTGCCCTTCTATACACAAAGGATAAAGAAGCAGAGAGAGAAATCAGAGAAACATCACCTTTCACGATAGCCACAAATAGCATAAAATATCTTGCGGTAACTCTAACCAAGGAAGTGAAAGACCTATTTGACAAGAACTTTAATTCTTTGAAGAAAGAAATTGAGGTGGATACCAGAAAATGGAAAGATCTCCCTTGCTCTTGGATTGGGAGGATCAACATAGTAAAAATGCAATTCTACCAAAAGTAATCTATAGATTCAATGCAATCCCCATCAAAATCCCATCAAAATTCTTCACAGACCTTGAGAGAACAATAAATCAGTTTATATGGCAAAACAAAAAACCCAGGATAGCCAAAACAATCTTATACAATAAAGGAACCTCTGGAGGCATTACCATCCCTGACTTCAAACTCTATTACAGAGCTACAGTATTGAAAACAGCTTGGTATTGGCATAAGAACAGAGAATTGACCTATGGAATTGAATAGAAGACCCAAATATTAACCATAAACCTATGAACACCTGATTTTCGACAAGGGAGCTAAAGGTATACAACGGCAGAAGGAAAGCATCTTTAACAAATGGTGCTGGCATAGCTGGATGTCAACCTGTAGAAGAATGAAAGTAGATCCATATCTATCACCATGCACAAAACTCAAGTCCAAATGGATTAAAGACACCAATATTAATCTGACCACTTTGAACCTGATAGAAGAGAAAGTGGGAAGTAGTCTACAAGACATAGGCACAGGAGACCACTTCCTAAGTAGAGCCCCAGTAGCACAGACAATAAGAGAATCAATGAATAAATGGGACCTCCTGAAACTGAGAAGCTTCTGTAAAGCAAACGACACTGTCAGTAAGACAAGAAGGCTACCTACTGACTGAGAGAAGATCTTCACCAACCCCTCATCAGACAAAGGTCTGATCTCCAAAATATACAAAGAACTCAAGAAACTAGACACTAAAACTCTAATTAACCCAGTTAAAATATGGGGTACTGATCTGAACAGAGAATTCACAACAGATGAACTTAGAATAACCAAAAGACACTTAAGGTCATGCTCAACCTCCTTAGCGATCAGGGAAATGCAAATCAAAACAACTATGAGATACCATTTTACACCGGTCAGAATAGCTAAACTCAAAAACACCAATGATAGCCTATGCTGGAGAGGATGTGGAGTGAGGGGAACACTCATCCATTGTTGGTGGGAATGCAAACTTGTGCAGCCACTGTGGAAATCAGTGTGGCGGTTCCTCAGAAAACTGGGAGTCAACCTCCCTCAGGACCCAGCAATTCCACTCTTGGGAATATACCCAAGAGATGCCCTATCATACTACAAAAGCACTTGTTCAACTATGTTCATAGCTGCACTATTTGTAATAGCCAGAACCTGGAAACAACCTAGGTGCCCCTCAATAGAAGAATGGTTAAAGAAGGTGTGGAACATATACACATTAGAGTTTTACTCAGCGGTAAAAAACAATGACATCTTGAATTTTGCATGCAAATGGATGGAAATAGAAAATGCTTTACTGAGTGAGGTAATCCAGACCCAAAAAGAGGAATATGGTATGTACTCGCTCATAAGTAGATTCTAGCCTTAATTAAAGGTCTTTGAGCCTATAATTCGTGATCCTAGAGAAGCTAAATAAGAAGGTGAACCTAAAGAAAACCATATAGTTATCCTCCTTGATATTGGAATTAGACAAGATTGCCAGGCAAACTTGGGTGCATGGGGCGTGGGGGGATGGAAGTAAGGGGAGATGGTTGGAGAGAAGGGAGAGGGGGAGAATTGAGGAAGGCTTGGGGAAATGGGATGGGTGGAGGGAGGAAGGATGGATGTGGGAACGGGGAGGTGTGTATCTCAACTAAGGGAGTCATTTTGGGGTTTGCATGAGACTTGATTCTGGAGGGGTTCCCAGGCCCAAGGAGAGGTTCCTAGATTGTTCCCTGGGCAGCGGAGGAGAGAGTGCCTGAACTGGCCTTAGCCCATAACCATACTGATGAATATTTTGCATATCACCATAGAACCTTCATCTCGCGATGGATGAAGACAGAGACAGGGACCCACATCGAAACACTGGACTTAACTCCCTAGGTCCAAATGAGAAGCAGATGGAGGGAAAGTGTGAGCAAGGAAGGCAGGATCGGAGGGAACCTTCTTCCTACGATGGATGGAGATGGAGACGGAGACCCACATTGGAGCACTGGACTGAGCCCCCAAGGTCCAAATGAGGAATGGAAGGAGGGAGAACGTGAAAAAGGAAGTTAAGACTGCGAGGGGTGCGTTCACCCTCTGATACCAGGGGACTGGTGTAGTGGGAACTCACCAGGGCCGGCTGGACTGGGACTGAATGAACTTGTGATCGGGCTGGATTCTCTAAATGTGGCTGACATTGGGGGCTGACTGTGAGGTCATTGACAATGGCGCTGGGTCTTGTTTCGTCTGCATGTGCTGGCTTTCTGGGATCCTGGTCTGTTTGGATGTTCACCTTCCTGGACCTGGAGTGAGGGGGGAAGGAACTTGGACTTCCAGCGGGGCAGGAGACCCTGACTGCTCTTGGGACTGGAGAGGGAGGAGGGGAGAGAGTGGGGGGAGTGGGAGGGTATTGGGAAGAGGGGAGGAACTTGGACTTCCCATGGGGCAGGAAGCCCTGACTGCTCTAGGGACTGGAGAGGGAGGAGGAGAGGGAGTGGGGGGAATGGGAGGATATTGGGAGGAGGGGAGGAAGTGAAAATTTTTTATAAATAAATGAATAAAAAATATAAAAAAGAAAAAACAAAAAAATCCATTTGAATAACCATCTTTCATGAAAGAGAAAAGAACTCCAGGTGAGTGTTGAATTGCCTGAGTGTTCCACAGACATAATGAGAGAAGGTAAGAAGAACGATTCCACAAAGCCCTCTCTACTCCTTTCTTTCTCCATGCTCCCCACACACTGTAGAAAGAAATCCACTCACCCACTTGGGGAGCTTAGGAAAGGAGAATGAAGTGAGCTTCCTATTTCATTGTGGACTCTAGGTCATACCTAACATCACAGTCCTTTTTAGCACAGGGGTGTCTCTCACAAACTCACATTCAAGGACTGAGCCAGTGCTAGGCCAGCACACATTTCTCTTGGCTCACTCCAAGTCTTGTGGACCCACTACAAGCCTGTCTCCTCAGTCAACCCTCACAATGACTGATTCCATATAACCAAATTCTGTATCCACTCCAGTGCCACGTAGGCACACAGCAAAAGGAGATCGAGAAAACAAAAAGAACAAAATTGAAAGTTCAATAGCATAGAACCAAAGGAAAATAAGGAAAGAAAAAAGAAAAGAAAAAAGGAAGAACCAAACAGACATTTTGAAGTTGAAAAAAAAATGTCAAAGTTAAAAAAAAAATCCATGGAGAGTTTTAACAGCCAACTCAATGGAGCAAAAGATAGTATCTTCAAACTCAATAACAGCTCATTCAAAATCACCCAGTCAGAGTCATGAACACAAACAGAGAGAATTGGAAAAGTGAAGAGATCCTATGAGACTCCTAGAATGCCATCAACATGACCATATGCCAGTCACAGAAAGATAGATGGTTCATTGTCTCAACAATCCATGGAAAATTGGAAAGCCTATGTGACAAGAACAGATTATAGAACGCTGTTTATCAGGATGTGGATAAGGAAAGTAAGGAGATAGTGGCCAAAGTATGAAGTTTCAATTACACAGGCTAAATAAATTCAGGAAATCTGATGTATGGCGAGGGGAGCTATTAACGTAACTCAATATTCATACAGTCTTCTCAAAAATGGCAACTACGAGAGAATTGTATTTTTTTAATATAACTTAAAAATGTTTCTTAGGACTTACTTATTTTATATCATGTGCACTATCTGCATGTTCTCTTGCATCAGATTCCACTAGAAATGGTTGTGAGCCACCATGTGGTTGCTGAGGATTGAACTCGGGACCTCTGTAAGAGCTGTCAATGCTCTGAACCACTGAGCCATCTCTCTAGCCCCTTTATCTAACTTTATAGATAATAATTTTACCAATAAAAACTCAGGAGTCAGAGGCTGAGGTGAAAACCTGCTCGAAATCTTTTTCCTCCATTCCAACCCAAAAGGAGCCACCAGACTCTGTGTTGCTCCATTCTTCTTCCTGTGTGTTTCTCTATCTTTCTTCCTGACCCCTTCTTATCCCCATGGTTACTTCCTTTCCACTTCCTATCCACTGCCTCTACCTCTTGATCAGGTTTTTATTTAATTAACACAATCTCGGGGTTCACAGTGTGATCAAATATTCCACAGCAGAACTGCCTTGTTGGTAATTACCTCACAGTGTATATAGTTATCAATATCACATTGCAACTGTTAAGTATATATATATATAATATTTACAGTTACACCTCAATAAAGTTGTGGGGTGAAAAATCAAGCAATGGTAACTGCAACACAGAACATAAAGTATGAGAAAAGGGATCGAAGAAGGTGAGGGCTTGGTAGTTGTCTGGTGGTTAAAAGCAAGCCCTCTGAGGGAGCTGAGTAAACTGAGGGAACCATCCTGCAAGCAAGACAGAACCACAGTGCAGTGGCCTGGGCTTGACTGAGAATAACCAAGATGAAAACGGCTGGCATAGAAGGAGCAAGATGGAGCGTGCTTGAAGCTGGACTTGGCTTTGTAATTTTTGAAGTAGTATGCATTTAAAACACACTGGAAACCAGAGGATTTTTTTTTCTCCGTGTTAGGAGACAAAAAGGACATGATTGCTTGTCCTTCCTGCATCCTCACACACAATTTCAAACACAGAAACTGTCACAGGATGGCCACAAGATTCTTATATTCCAATATCAAAACTTTCCATCGACTCCCCATTCATTAGCTCAGAATACACTCAGCTTGATAGCTTGGGCACTTCTGCAATCTCGTCTTCGACATCACACAAACCTTCCGCTGTCACATCCAGCTACGATCCAGACCTTGCAGATCCTTCACCAAATACATCTCAGGCTTTTCCTTCTGATGACCTATTTCCATAGAGTACCTTTGCCTTCTATTCTTCCTCTTTTCCCCAGGAATCCTTTAAGACTTTGCTTGCCCATCACTGCTCTGAGAGCTCCCTCTTACGCTTCCAATTTGGGTAGTATACCCTGTTACACCTCCATTGCTTCTCTTCATCTTACAATTCTCAAATGTCATTGCTTATTTATTGCTTACCATGTCTGATGCTATGTTCCCAGAAGGGAGAGAATTTTGAGTTATATATTTTCTAGTCTTCATTCTTTAAAAAGATATAAAAATATCATTATGAGTATGTGTATGTGTGTGGGGACATGTGAGCATGCATGAGTGCAGGTGCCAACAGGAACTGGAAGAGGAATGCCAGAGACCCCAGAGTTGGAGTTATAGGTAGTTGTGAGCCAACTGGTGTGGTTGCTGGGAACTGAACCTGGGTCCTCTGCAAGACCAATAAGCACACTTCACCTCCTAGCCATCTCTGTGTTTCCCCCCTATACTTTCCAATTTTAACTTGGTATATTTCCTAAAGTAGAAACTCCAAACTGCTTTTGGCAAAATAAGTTAATGGGTGGGCGACATTACCTCTGAATGTTTTCTCTGTTAGCAAGAAGCATCGGAGGGTCTTCCTCTGAGCCACTGCAGCATCTTGTCTGACTGTACTGACAGTACTGCTAAGCTATGCAGGGGGATAATACACTACTAAGTTCAGGACTGTCTTAGTTCCCTTTGTCGTTGCTGTGACAGAATACACTGACAAAGGTGGCGTAAGAGATAAAGGACTTACTTCTGCTTACAGTTCATCACGGTTGCCACAGCCTAAGACAGCTGATCACATGGTGTCCACAGAAAGGTACAAGTGCTCAACTCACTTACTCCTTATTCAGTTCAAAACCGCCCATGGAATATATTGTCCATTAAGGTGGCCTTTTCTGCCGCGATTAACCTCACAGGCACATCCTGAGACATGCCTCCTAGGTGACGCTCGAGCCCATAAAGTTGACAATCAGTATGAACGAGCCATCATAGGAAGATACTTGGCTTTGAGATAGGGTCTACGTAACTTGGTCTGGCCTGAAATTTATGATGTAATCCATCCTTATCTCCCTTCATGGCAAAGCCCCTGTCTTAGTGTTTTTAGTGCTAGGACTACAGGCCATGCCAGGCTTTAATAAATTGTTTTAAGTCTACAATAAACTGCATTTCAAAATTTTCCACCTTCTAAGGCTCTCAGCATCACCTTCAGCAGTCTTTCAACTTTTTCTCCTGGAAATTCATCTATTTGTGGCTCCAGGAATAATTTTGCATGCTATGATCTAAAAAACTTAGTGAACAGGGGTTACTCAAACCTAATTCCCTAGAGAATATAACCACTCCTTGGGTTTAATTGTTCTTGAATCATTTCTATAAAACTTCAAATGTGTCTTTATATGTTTTGAAAAGGAAAACCGGCAGTTCCCACCAAGTAGAGTTCACAATGAGTGTGTTAAATGATTAAACAATGTGTCCCTAACTGCTAAGTAAACGAGACAGTGGCTTGTTTTGTTTATGGTTTTGTTTTGTTTTGTTTCAATTTGAGTCATTTTAGAAACAAAGTGAAATAAGGACTTGAGTGGGGAAGTTATTTCAGATGTGCTAAGAACCAAGAGAATATGTCTGGGAGGAAAGGTCCTCACTAAAGTGAACTTCCTCGGTGGGTAGCCAGAGCTTTATACGGAGAAACAACAAGACACAAATATATCTTGCTGAAAATATAAGAGGCCAAATGTTGCAGACGCTGTCATACCCAAAAGTCATTGGCTGGATGTTTCCACTTCCAAATACATTATGTTTGCTTCTCACTCTGCCAGGTATCACCAGAAGAAGGATAGCAAAAGTTCTATGCACAGAGGTGAAGACACTGCCCTGGGAATTGGGAAATATGGATAGGATGTTGCAGTGCCTCAGAGAGACACATGCTCAGTCTCTAAGATTGTGGAGAGAAACATAGAGATTCACTCTAAGCTTGCATTGAAGTGAACCCTCTTACTCAAAAAATCACAATAAATGTCTACATCCTTCAGCCCCACACAGCAATGAATTAGACAGGGCCCGACATTCTGATGATGAAGAAGGCACTAGCACTTGGCAAACATAAAGCTTTCCCCAGAATTAGCCAAAATAAAAGCAAAATGGCAACACAAAAGCAAATGGGCACCTAGAGATTTACAGAGCCTATCTAAAGCATTTGGCTTGGTAAAACAGAAAGAAAAATGAACTGATAAAGACTGAGCTTACAATTGTACCATGAGGACATGTGCTCAACTTTGTTCATAGCAGCATTGTTTGTCATAGCCAGAGCCTGGAAACAACTGACTGGCCTGTCCTCATTCTTCTTGCAAAGCAATTGTAGACACCAGACCCTTCCCCAAGGCAGAACTGGAACTCAGAACCCTTTTCCCCTAAAAAGCCAGCCATTAAAACCATCACCACCAGTGTGACCTTTGCCTATCTGTCTCCGAGGCCCTCCTGAAGAAACTTAGAAGGTCAAGAGACTCTTGCTCCAGAGGATTTGTGTCCCAAACCTGAGGGGAAGAAATGCGCCACCTCGGAGGTCAGAAGTCTCTGAACAAAGAGACCTTGCTTCATTTCCACAGTCCCTTCCTCTTAGATCATGCCCTTTCTGTCAAATGACACCCCTGCATAGCTATCCCTGATGTATTGGATGGAAGTACAGACAGGCTTTTGCCTGTGTGTTTAAGCTTGAATTCTGAAGACCATCTCATATATTTGTTAAGTCATTTACCTTTCTAACCTGTTGCTCATCATAGCAATGTTGCCTTTGACCCTTACGATGAGTAGAGAAAGGACCCTCCTCTCACTTCTCCAATGTCAATATTAGACCATTCTGTTTCTAATTAATCACCTGTGTGGGTTTTCTTTCCACAGGGAAAGATGGATATTCTTCCAGTAATTTTCTGCTCTCATTAGAACAAAAAAAAATCATAAAGTTGACAACATACACAGGTGTTGCTATATTAAGTACTATACATGCAAGAACGCTGCTATTTTGACCAAGTCAAGAATCTAATGACCAGAAGATACAAACCTTGAAAGTACCTTTTGGACACACACACATACACACACACACACACACACACACACACACACACACACACACACTTCTGCTGGGCATGCTGGCTTCACATCACAAACATTTCCTGAACAGCAGGATTTCTAATTAAATAGGAGAAATCTAATTTGGCCTAAATTGGCTTGCAACAAAAGGTGTTAAGAGGAACAGAAATTGTTCGGCAACATGGGTGTTTTTGGAAGGGATGGGCTAAATCCATGAAAACTGTAATGGAAAGCGATGTTTAAACCATGAAGGCACGGACTGTGTTAGAGAGGCTGAAGATGCTCATATGCGGATTTTCATAGCTGAAGAGAACTTCTCATAAACATCTACTCCTGGAACTAATTTCACCTGAAGCTATGCCAAATAACAGTGGTTGATCCCTGATAACCCATCAAAGGAAAGGTAGATATAAGCCATCAATTGTTTAGACTGAATGTCAAGGCTTGGACAGACAACGGTGTATAATGCTTGTCTTCTTTATTCCAAACCGTGGGGACTAAACTGAGGACAGGAGCTTTGCTAGCAGGGAGGAAAGAATGACTGAGCACAACTAGACAGGTCTAGCAAAACCAGAACGTGAGGAACTGGAGGACCAATAGTAGAACTGATGACGTTGCATGCCATGCAAGAGACTGAGCGGAGCAGAAAGTGAAACTCCAGAAAAGGACTGATGAGGCGCGGCAAAGGCGAGCCAGGGAGGACAGCAGCTTAACATAGTTAATAATTAAAAGTATTATAAGAATAAAAATGAAGACATGGGTTAGCTGTGAGAAGAAAGTTAGGCCATTGTGGGGCACAGTTATTTACAGTATTTCCGTTTTATCGGTATAAGATGAATGAAGGGAAGTAAATAGAAAGGTAAACACAGAGACATGCCTGTGGAAATCTGGCTCCTTTGCACATATGCCTTCCATGATGACTAAAGGACTTGAAGTGGAAAGGAAAACATTTGCAGAATGGCAGAGTCTTCTGTATATACAGGGGAACCGTCTGAAGTGAAGAAATAAAGGCAATGAGGAGTAGTAAAGAGGGGTCTGGGTGGGTATTACTACCCTCAGATGAAGGAGCCTTTTATGCCCATGACTATAAAAGAGCTGTAATCTAGAAGAAGATCCAAAAAAAAAAGAAAGAAAGAAAAATCTTGGATCCCTCTGAGTCTCGAAATATGGGAGATACTCAATCTTCAGGGAAAGAAAAAGGAAGCATTCCTGTAGGTCTACATACTGTTGAGGAGAAATGGTGCTTCCCAGCATGCTCTGTGTGGTATTAGCTGAAGTGTTAGAGGTGAGACCCAGATAACAGTTTCATAATTGTTTAAGCCTGAGATACACCGTGTCACCATTGCCCTTTCCAGGAACGCCATGTTACAAACTCAAGTATAAGGAAAATGCTGCATGGTAGACATATTCTACCCTAAATTTTTCATACATATTTGATCATTGAATCGTTGTCCTGGGAGCAATATCTAGCAACACCTTGCTAGACAGGCATCTGCTATGGTATGGTTAATTTTTGTCAATTTGACACAAAGTTGAATCACCTGGGGAGAGGGAACATCTGCTGATCTCCATCAGATTCACCTGTGGACAAGTCTATTGGGTGTTTTCTTGATTAATGTTTAGGGTAGGAGATTGCCACCCCTGGGCAGAGGCTCTTGGTTTGAATAAAAAGACAGGCTAAGCAAGAAATTGGAAATCAAGCCAATAAGAACCATCCCTTAAAGATTTCTGCTTCAGTATCTGCCTCCAGGCTCCTGCCCTAAACTCTGGCCCTGGCTTCTGATGATGGACTGTCACTTTGAAGTGTAAGGTGAAATAAACTCTTTCTTCCCCAAAATTGCTCTTAGTGCTTACCAGTGCAACAGGGAAGCAAATTAAGGCACAACAGCATGTGGGAAACACCGAGTTAAGGTAAGCAAGAAGGAGGCCTTGGCGAAAAGGTACAAAGGTTGAAGACAGGAAGGCCCGTGTAGAATGCAAATCAGCTTGGCTGGTTTTGAACTCAGCTCTGACACTTCAGGGCTCTACAACCGTGGATAAGCATTTCACCTCGCTAGGCCTCGGTTATTTCTCTATGGAAAAAAGAAGAGGAAAAGGGCCAGGAGATGTGTGACAGGGTGATGATAGAATTTAGATTCATGAACCCACAAAAGCTTAGAAAAATGACTAGCATGTGGCGTGTGTCCCTCCAGATAAGAGATACTATTACGGAGTCTAGCTGCAGTATCTGAGTCATTCTGAATGACAAACTGTTTTCCGGGCAGCAAGAGCTGCTAAGGAGGAGCAACTGCAGTTGCTCGGGGAGGACACAGGGCTCAGCTCTCAGGTGGACTTGGACTGTATAGGAACCTAGATCCCAGGAATGACTGAATTACAGAAATATAATTAAAAATCCTACCTGCCTGCATAGCCTAAGGAACCACAGTGAAGCCATTTTATACATGAGCTGCAGAATACACAAGATCAGTGCGCTGATCATGGAAGCTTTTGTGCGCTTCCTTTGCCCATTAGTACAGAAAGATCTCTAGCGATCTTTCATCCAAATGTAAGTGTAGGTAGTGTGCACCCTCCCCTCTGCCTCTCTCTCTTTGCACACCTGAGAGCTGGTCTATTCCTACTAATTGGGCAGAGGGCCTTCTCCTTCAAAGTAGTAAAAGGCAAAATCAAATACCTCTGTGTGTGTGTGTGTGTGTGTTATACATGTGTGCACATGTGTGTCTATGAATATAGACACATATGCCATAGCACTCATGTGAAGAACCTCGGCTTAGACTTTGTTCAGGAGAGGGTCCCTTTGTTGTTTTCCTGTTGTATATGACAGACTAGTTTGCCATGGATGTCTGGAGTATCTCCTGCCTCAACCTCCCATCTTCCTGTAGAAGTGTGGAGATTCCAGAGGTCTATGCTCTGCATCTATCTGTTACATGGGATCCGTGGATTTCAACTCAGGTCCTCATACTTGGATAGCAAGCAGTTCTACCCGCTGAGCCATCTCAACATCTCTTTAGTCCGCTTTGCAGTAAGGACAGGGAGTGATAAATGCAGAGTGTTTTCTAATTGGTCTCTCTCCACATTCAATGACCATTTTCTTTGCTGCTCGCTTATCATCTTCCCCCAAGGTCCTTGCTTTAGCTGACATTTTTGAACTGAGAACATTGCTCTGTGACCATGTCTCAAATCCCATAAGACAGAGAGAGTACATTTTTCCTACCCTCTGAAAGAGAAAGAAAGCAAGTTAGAAAAGCCTGCTCTAGGCCACTCACTATAGAGGAGCCCTGTCCAGTTACAGACATGGCCCTAGAGGAGAAGTTGGGCTGTTCATGTATTTATTATTCAAGACTCAACCTGAGAAAGCATGGTGAAGTGCATGTTTAGAGAAAATAAAATAGAAACTCAAAAAGAATTTTCGATGAGTGTCTTTAACCCATGTAGAACTCTATCAGAATCATCCACCTTCATGCTGGTTGCAGGGAAAAGCCCTACTTCCATGCGCAGACCTGTGTTAGTGAGATAATACCAACTTCAGTATTTATGTATGTTTCAGGATCTCTGAAATGGAATCATCCAGGCTTTAGGAAATATTTAGGAGATTATGTACTGTATTAATAGAGCTGAGCATAATGAAGGCGCTTGTTCACTTGGCAATTTGATGCTTGACCCCTGCCAGATGGCTTAGTTTCGCTTTTACTTGGTATTGAAGGAGTAGATCATCAGTCCTGGGCTTACCAGCCTTTGTAGTTGGTTTCTTAGGATAGGTAAGAAATCATAAAGAGACGAGAAGAAAAATGTGGAAGAGGAGTCAAAAAGAATTGAAAAAGAAAAGGAAGGTGCTTAGATCTGTAGGAGAGAAAATAATGTCTTTCATCAACTAAGCAAGAGTCATGCCTGACACCCACATACTGAATCCAATTAGTAAGAGAAAAAATAACAAATTTATTTAATATTATGTTTACATAACTGATGAATTTTCAGAAATGAAGACACAAAGACTCGGGGAAATTTACTTGACACACACAGTGTTGCAGAAGGCAAATTGATTAACAAACTTGGGAGAACTCCACAAGGCTCTGGCACCCATTTCCACCCACAGTCCCTCAGAGAGGGAGGAGCAAAGCCCTGGAGACTAAAGAAGCTAAAGAAACGTGTGAAATTTGCAAGACTTGGAAATCTCAGACAGCTAGCCAACTCAGGAAGACCCCAGCAGAGATTATGCAAGCAGAAAATGGCTACTAGAGAGGAGATGCCTGTGAGGCTGCAAGCTGGGCGGAAAGCTGCAAGACTGCAGGGCTGCAGGGCTGCAGCTTTCGTAATTTGTCACCGATGATGGGTGAAGCTGTCTCTAAACCACCTAGTGTCCTGTAGGTAAATAAACACATTGGTTTGCCAATCTGAACGTCAATGGAATCGTTTCTTGGTTCTGTTGTCAGCGCCCTCCCTGGGGCGAAAGCACAACTGTTCTATCTCCCCAGGAGAAGTATGACAGCAGTACCTTAGGTCAGATTCTCCCTGGTCTCCAGAGTGACACTACTTCCCTCCAGGTGGGGGCAGGACATCTGCCATCTGAAGGTGATAAGGAGAGAAAGAGAGAAGATCAGGAAGTAAACGTTCTTGAAATCGCTGCGAGTACTGAGGAGCCACATTTGGGGATATCATGTTTAGAGCCCTAATAAGAATGAGACCCAGTTCTTTGGATGCGACTTCCCTAGTTAATTTTTCTCCTTGTGGTTATATATAAAAGGGAAATGAGTGATTTGGGGCCTGTTCACGTAAAATTTTCTCTGGCACTCTGATAGACGTCTCGCATTTTTGAGAACAAAAGCTACAAAGCAGCAGAGACCTCATTTGCTTTAACAGCTAATGCAGTGGTTCTAATAACCCTCTTTTTGTATTCTCCTCACCACCGGTTTGCAAGCAAGTCTCTGTCTTATAAATGCTCTATTGATGGACGAGGGCCAAAACGACATGACCAAGATTTTTATCTATGGAGGCTTTCAGGGAAACTGAATGCCGGTTTGTTCAGCTCACGGGCTCCGGTTCTTCTGTGGCTTCACTTTCTGGGCTCCACTTCCCATCGCACTCAGAGCCACACAGCTCAGATCTGTAATATCCACTGGGTTCTGTAATATTATATTGCCAAAGGCTTCCATTGCTAAAATCAAAGTTTGGAAACCACAACACTGCGCAAGGCTGAAGAGATGAGAAAATGCTCCTCTCCATAAACTCACTGTCAGGGGGAAGCAGTTGGCATCACTCTCCCTGAAATTAGAATATATCTGAGTTTCTGTGCTTTTGGAATTTTAAGATATAACCTAGTTATCAAAGATCATCACAGCTCAGATGATAATGGCCATGTCTCTAAAATAGTAATCCGATAAAAACTAGTTCGTTCTTTAAATGAAATGTTTGAATACTTGGTCATTAGGGAATGATGCTCCTTGATAGGGATTAGGTGGTGTGGCCCTGTTGAAGAAAATATGTCACTGGGGGTGGGCTTTGGGGTTTCAGATGCTCAAGTTAGGTCCAGTCTCTTTCTGCCTCTGCCTCTGCCTCCTCTGCCCCTCCCCACTTCTCTCCTGCCAGAAGAAGATCAGATGTACAATGTTCAGGTACCTCTCCAGCCCTATGTCTGCCTACATGCCACCATGCTTCCCACCATGATGATCATGGACTAAATCTCTGAACTGTAACCCAGTCTCAATTAAATGTCTTCTTTCAGAAGAGTTGCCATGGTCATGGTGTCTCTTCCCAGCAATAGAACACTGAGTAAGACACCACCCAAGAATTTATTTAGAAAAAGAGAAGTATTTATAGGAGTTAAAATTTAATGATTTTGTAAAATTTGTAAAATAAGTAATAATTTATTTTGTGCACGCAGTTGTGTATATGTGCTATGTAGGTAGATTTATACGTGGTTACCCAGATGGATGGAGGCCATAGGATGACTGTGGGTGTTCTTTCCCAGAATCCACCAACCTTTACTTTGAAATAGGGTTTTCAAATATGCCAAGTAGGGTAGTTTGACTGAAAAATAAACCATAGAAGTACACCTGTCTCCAGTTCCCAGTGCTTGGAGGGCAAGCCCATGTGACTGCACGCAGATTGTCATGTGGTTTCTGGGAATTGATTGTAGGTCATCATGCCTGAAAGGCAAGAGTTTTCCCACTAAACTATCTCCCTAGTCAGCTTGCCAGTATCGCAAAAGCTGCTTATGTACTATGAGAGAAGTAATGAAGACAAGGTGAAGATTACAATTCATACGGGAAAAAGCAAGAAAGATAGTTTAATAATGCCCACCTTCTTGCACTATGAATTTTTATGAATGACTTTAATTTCATTTTACTTTAACTCATTTAACAGTTTGAATGTGGTGATACACACCTGCAATCCAAACACTTCAGAGACTAAGGTGAGAGGACTACAAGTTCAAAGCCAGCCTGGGCTACATAGATATATTGTGTCTTAAGAGACAAAGAAAAATTAAAGAGCTAACATGCTTGGAGAGTAAAGTAGGCAGGTCGTTCACATGCCTCCCTGTAGGAAGATTCTCACAGATTTTCAATACCCTTCACCGATAACTGCCTCCATCATTCCTGAGGGGAACCAGCTGACACACTTTCAGTCACGTTTCTAGACTTAAATGATTTTATGCCCTAGTCTATTGACCCAAATGACACCATCATAATGACCTCTCTGAGAACTGGAACTAGACTTTGGGTATCTCAGCACATGTGTTCAAATTTAAACACACCATCTTTCTGCTTAAGTAATCTCACATTTATTTCTGTCTGTGATTATGTACATCTCCTCTTGATGTAGGTGCTGGGAACCCAACTCAGACACTCTGCAAGAGCAGCCCAGCTGTGTTATCTAACCACTCTCTTAAAGTTGAATGTTTGAATTGTTTCCAATATTTATAAGCTAATACAGTTCTTTCATTTCAGGTGAAATTATAAAGGAGACAGTTAGAGATTAAAAGACACCAAAAGTCCATGTTTTCTGAATGCTGCAGTGTCAAATTGCCCCATGAAAAGGGTGTTGACAGCTTTGCCATCTCTGGTTGATACAGATATTCTAGGTACCTACCAGTCTATTTGATGCCAAGTTGAAGGTGAAATGATATGTCATTATTTCTAATTATACCTTTGTAAGTTATACTTTTCATATTTTGTATTACTTAAATGAACACTTTCGTGAAAGACCTTTGCTAATTTTCCTACTGATTTTTGAAGATCCCTCAAATTGTGAGTTACATAATCACTGATACATGTAAAATAATGACACATTCTTAATGAACTAAGCTTTATGACACACACTGCACATAAATTTTCAATCGACATTTGGTCACAAACTGTCCACCGTTATTCATATTTATAATGTATAGATATGCACAATCTTTTTTAGGTAACTAAATCTATTAATATTTTTTTGTTGACTCTAACATCATATTATGCTGTCCAATCTTGATTTTCAACTTGATAGAATCTCACCCAATCAAGAGACATGCCTCTGGGCAGGTCACAAGGCATTTCTATGAAGGATGGATAGGAATCCCTCCTCCAGAGTGGACACATCTTTTTGCATGTGGTCCATATACAAAGAAATCTGAAGAAACAGCAACATTGCTTGCCTGCCCGGCTTCTACTTTTTTTATTTAAATTTTTAAAAAATTTTACATACTAGCCCCAGTTCCCCCTACCTCTCCTTCTCCTGATTCCTCACTTCCCCCCAACCCACTCCTCAGAGGAGGTAAGTCCTCCTTTGGGGATTCAACAAAGCCTGCTATACAAATTGGCTGCCTTCACTTCTTACTAGTGAGCATACCCTTCCTATTCCTGCTGCTGTTAGCATCCTTCAGTGACATCCTATTACAGTTTCCTTGGCCTTCCAAAGTGAACTGAAGAGCAATGGCTCTCTCTGGAACTTCTAGAACTTCAGCTTCAGATTGGGATTGCTGAGACGTCCAGTTTGTAGACTGAGCACCTGTCAGGTTCTCAGTCTCTCCAACATGCAGATTGTGTCATTGTTTGACATTGACAAATTCTCTATTGTGTAAGGTAATCTGCTACACACACACACACACACACACACACACTCAGCTCTTCTATTTTAGGGAACTCTGTTTGATATAGACTGTTGCACCAGGAATAGGTTCTTTCTCTGAAGACACCTTTTATACTTTCCCTATGCAGAACACAGGTATCTAATAATTACAGGTGCTTTCTTATTGGACATTTACTCTACAACTTCCAACTCACCCATTCCCCAACAAAACCGTTATCTTTTTCATACCTTCCTGCTCCAATTGTTACTCTCTCTCACTGGAGAACTAGATAAGAAATGTGAGAAGTAACCATGACACAGTCTGAAAATCATCCACCATTGTGATTTTCTCAACCAAGTACAATAGTCTATAGCTTTTCAGTCACCCTCACTAAGTTCTCTGAACACAGGCAGGATGTAGTCATGTGGTTTGCTAGACTTCAACATGAAATCAACAGCCCAAGTTTTGAAAGAGTCCTAATTCTTCTCTGAAAACTCATGAGCAAGACTTAATTATCCACATTTCCTGCCACATCCTGGTCTTCTGGATGCCACAAGGATGACTTGGTAAATTCTGCCAAAAAATTAATTTTAGGTATTTCCCAGCCTGAAGTTCCACACTGTTTCAGATTCTTCCCACAAAACAGATCCAAAGGCCTACAAACCATCTGCTTAGGTTTATGGCAGCTGTGGCCCCACACCTTGAAATCTTTTTTTTTTAATCACTTTTCTCATTGCTATGACCAAATACCTAACATGATGTAAAGTAGAGGGGGAGAAGCTTCTTTTGACTTACAGTGTGAACAGAATTACACTCCATCATAGTCAGGAAACCATGGTGGTAAGAACATGAAGAAGCTGGAAACTGTAATCAGGAAGCAGAATAAGACAGGAAGTGGAGTTGGGCTGAAAAACCTCAAGGCCCACCCCCTAGTGACTCACTTCCTCCAGCAAAACTCTACCTTCAAAAGATCTCACAATTTTCCAAAACAGCACTTCTAGCAGGGGACCAAGTGTGCAAACACCCAAGGCTATGGGAGAGTTTCACATTTAATCCACAATCATATAATATGCAGTCTCTTTGATTAACTAAATCCATAAATACTCATGAATTTTCTTCTAATGCTTTTTGTTTTTATATTTAAATCCTTAATGTGTGATATAAGTTATAAATGGAATAAAATACAGATCTAAATTTTCCTCCAGAATGGGCAGTATTCCTAATCACCCATTGACTATAATAATTCTTCCTTTTCATACAAATTTTAAATGCTATGTTTATCCTTATGTTAAGTTCTCAGAAATGCCAGAAGCTGGATTTCATTGCTGTCCAAGCCAATTTGTGCATTTCCAAAACAGTATCATGCTGTTTGGATTTTTCTTGCTTTTATTCTTTGATAATTATATCCTATCTTGTTAATATTTCCTTTTTTCTCTTTGTGTTGTGTGCTTAATTTTATTATATTTCACATTAAACTTAAAAGGGGATCTTATATCTTCATCTCCTTCAAGAACATCATTCATGTCTTTTTTTTACTTCCTTTAATTCATTAGTTCATTTAATAAATGTTAATTGATCTCTTACTATAAACCTAGGAGCAAAGCTAACAAAGAGTGAGATTGGAGAAGCAAATGCAGCTACACCCTCAGGATCATGCTACAGATGGAAGACTGTCATCCACCCAACAGGAATACAACTTAGATACACTCAAAAATAATAACAAGTAAAAGGAAAGGGAAATGAGGAGACAGTCTCTTATTTGAACCTTTGCCATGTTGTTTTATTGTTAAGAACAGTCTTCCAACAAGTTTTGCTCATTTCTTTAAATAATCTTGCTTTGTTTCTTTCCATTATCATTTTTCTAAGTCAGTTTTGGAATAGAGTGGTGATTATAATTATGACCTGTTTCACATTCATGTGAACTCTTTGATATTTTACTAGGAAGGATTATGCTGGACATTCTACATTCAACAGAGAGATGGAGGGAGGAGGAGGAAGGGGAGGGAGAAGAAAGAAAGGATGAGTAGGTAGTTGGAGGAGAAGAACACAAATCAATTCCTAAGGAAATGCAAGTGACCAACGTTAACACATGATATGTTGGTCCAGGGACATCTGTGGACAATATGCTCTTGTTCTTTCCCTTCATCTCTATTTGGGATCATATCTTTTATCATCTCTAGTGTTTATGTGTGTGTTTTTACTGTTCTTTTCTTCATAAGACTTCCAGGAAATTTTCCTTTTTTATGGGTCTTTCCAGAGAACTGGCTTATAAACATTCCTATCAACACTGCCTGGCTCTCTTCATTGATTAATTTCTGCTTTTATCTTCAGCATTTCTCGATTGGTTCTACTTTTCACAAGATCATAAATAAGAAAAAGTGTGATCCATTTGTGCCTTCTGTTATCAAGCTTCTAATCCTAGTGCTAATAATCACATATCACCAAATGCATGGGGTCACAGTCAAGTATGTGGTACCAGTGGTATAGTTTCACCACACAGCTCTGCCCTGAATGACAATGTATTATGGGCACATAGTTTCCACATCTGCAAAAATGAAGAGGATGGTAATCAGTAAAAAATCATCTCCCATGGTTGATATGACGATTACTTAAGCAAGATCTATAAAGCCCTTGAAGCAGGTCTTGGCACACAGTTGTTGCTGTGTAATACATGAATAAATTACGTTGATGCAATACTTGATTATTTACTAAGCTTTTCACATTAATTTACTCCCTCAGAGAGCAAGACAATCCCATGAGGCAAACAATCTTTATCATGAGTTCATGTAAGATAAATCTAAGCAGATTCAAATTAGTGAGTGGGAGAGTCAGGTCTTAGGGCTCTGTGATCAGGACATTAATTTAAGGCCAAGTGAACTCTTATGTTCAAGACACTTGGGTGGATCGACATAGAGAAGTACATGTCTGGCTCAAGTCCAGGCATTGGCAACAGTAGCAGACTAGGAGTCCCTCCTTGGGACAGTAGTTTACTCAAGACTGGGACTGACAGTTAGGTCAACTGCTATGGGGCTGCCTGGCTCTGCCCAAGAACAGGCAGCTATCTCTGGAAGCAGTGGGTAGAGATCTTATCTAAGAGCAGGAGATGTGGGTTCCTGTTGTGCTCTTGCCTGAATCTTATTTAGTGAGCCCGAGATTGGCAATTTGCTCTGTTATGACTTAATTTTCTCCAACAGGAAATAGGAAAAGCAATTTCTGCCCCGCCTCCTTTATAAATACACTACAAAATTCAAAGTATGCTGGAGTTGGTGAAAACTTTGGAAGTTGTAGGTATTTCCAGCCTGTGGCCCATGGGCCACATATGTTCCAGGTGAGCTATGAATGTGGTTCAATACATCGTGGATGACAACATCATGCTTCAACGCCATAGTGTTGACTATCACTCTCACTGCTGTTTTCTATACAAGCGAGATATCACCATACATTTCTTTGCTTGCACAACTCAAGAATGAAATGTAACTAGCCTCAGAGAGGCTAGATAACAAAGAGGGTCCAAAAAGGGTTGCATAGATTTGCCTGAGATGGGGAAGTTGAAAATATCTCCTGGGTAAACTGGGGCCGGAAGTTGGGGGCTAGAGGGATGGGAACTAGAGCGAGCAGGTTGGGTTTAGGCAAACTGAATGTTGGAGGCAGGTTGGAGGTAGGCTGGAGGGGGAGAGTAACAAAAGAGACAACATGACATGGGCAGGCATTTAGGGACTAGGGAGAAATTTGGTCCAGGGAAACCCCTAGGAACCAACAAGGACTAATAGTAATGGGGAAGTGTAAATGGAGAGTGCTCATTAATTTCCCGACCAACCAGACCTGAATAATCACACAGAAACTATATTAATTACAACACTGATTGGCCTACTAGCTCAGACTTCTTATTAATTAACTCTTACACCCTAAATTAACCCATTTCTATTAATCTGTGTATTGCCACGAGGCTGTGGCTTACCAGAAAAGTTCAGGGTCCTTCTCATTCTGCAGCTACATGGTGTCTCTCTGACTCTGCCTACTTTTTCTCTTTTTCTCTGTTAGAATTTCCTACCAAACTTTACTCTGCTAAGCCATTTGCTGAAACAGCTTCTTTATTAACCAATGGTAAATAAAACATATTCATAGCATACAGAGGAGAATCACACATCATCTCCCCTTTCCTGTCTAAATAAGAAGGAAGGTTTTAACTTTAACATAGCAAAATTACACGTAACAAAATAGTTATCAAGCAAGAATTACAGTTACAAAATTTTTGTGACTCATCATAACTAAGGAAAACTACAACTATTTGTCTTCAACCCCATCAAACACCTCAGAAGGAAATAATATTACCTAAGTAAACAGGAAGTATATTATAAGAAACTTCCAAAACTCTAGAAATGACAGAGACATATCACTGCCTGCATAGTCACCCAAAGTTTTTCTGTAACATTGGGGCAACCATCTTCAGCCTACAGGCCCAAAGTATCCAGCAGACTCAACCATGAAGCAGGAAATTTGAAGATCTGTTCTTCCTTGTTCATCAGTTGTTTTCTTCTGTGTCCTACAGAATGTCTGGCAGTTTCTTCTGTGAAACAGGAACCCTGAATGACAATTCCATCTTTTAAAAAGTTCAACAGTCACTTTTCTGTGTGTTCTGTGTGTCCAGGTCATACAGCATACCATTAAACAGTCTAGGCAAGAGCAATATCTTACCCAAGTGGCTAGTAAACTCCATAAGGATATTCTTTGATGCCAATCATTCTCTTGAAGTAATTGGTTCTGCCAGAAGTAGACAGGTCTCACTGTTGAGAAAAGTCCAAGTTCTTAAAACCTTTTAAATACCATATTCTGTAGGCCTTTGCATTGTTGAAGATTATCTATCTAACTGAAATGTATCTCTTTATGTCTAAAAAAAAACCTAACTAATGTGACTACAAGTTTGACTATTATAAATAACTACCTATTAATCTGCAATTTTTACTTATATATTACATTTTTAAATAAGCTGTCTAAACATAATACTTTAAACAGAACAGAAATACATATCAAATTTGACCTTAAATTTGTATCAGTAGTCCAAGATCCATACCAATGCAAAGTATTCATCTCTATATTATATCTACCTTACTTTTTAAAAGAGATTGACTGTGGCCATTAATGATTTATACCCAACCCTTTTTAAATAAAAACAAATATTTATAAACAATTATTTTGGGAATTTGGGTGTAGTTTTCTCCAAACTGCTTCCTACTTTTTTTGGGGTGAAGAATTTTTAGGGCTCAGGAGGTCTTGTTCCATCAAACCATATTAGCCTGGAAGGAATCCACAGGTTCTCATCTTCTATGGAAACAAAAGCAGAACCTATTTTCCAAAGTAAACCTATCCTTAGGCAAAAATTTTGAAGTCAAGATACCTTTAAAATATATATGTTGTTTTAGCTTAGCAGTCCCCCAAAAACAAATGTCTCCCTGTAAACAAAAATTCAAAGAAAACACAATAATATGCATAATCCAGGCTCTCTGTGTATTTTCCATCTTTATGTGGCTTATTTTCCTTTAATATTTGACTGTCTGTACTCTTTAATATTACTTTTACAGTCTCTTTAAAGACTTTATTTCTTTTTATAACTGTCTATACTCTTTTTTTCTCTCTTCCCCAAGCCTACATACATTTTTTAACACACTGTGTCTTGTTTAGAGGTCTTTTATGTATGAATCTGTCTTATTGTGTATCTGAAGTCCTTTTCTGACAAGGAGCATTTTAAAATAGTAAGCAGTGTGGTTGTGGCAGCCCTAGATGCTGGCTTCACCTCTCTTGGCCTTTCAGTATGACAGAGGTTCATTTACTGCCAGTTTTGGGACTGCTGGGTGTGAGCCGTGCTCACTGCCTCAGCTCTGGGAAGTACTGTGTAACACATAAATCCTTTTTGTCTGAGTAAAAGCTAAATCTGCCATGCAGTGTGCTATGTAGCCTAGAAATGTCTCCATGTATGGCCATGGGAATCTGCCATGCTTTCCTGCCTGTGCATGCCTAACAGACATGATCCAGCTGCTTTCCCAGGTGGGGGTACTGAGTGGCAGGTATGCTCTCAGCTACTTTCCTCCTAACCCTGAGCAGGCATACAAGCACCTGGACCCAAAATGTTTGGCTGGCCATGTGGATTAGCTCCAAACATATGGGTGCCATTTGTAAACAGAGACTGTTCTTTCATTTTCTGGTTGTCCAGACGCAAATAATCATACAGAAATGATATTAACTACAACACTGCTTGGCCTATTAGCTCAGGCTTCTTATTAACTAACTCTTACATCTTAAATTAACCTATTTCTATTAGTCTGTGACTTACCAGAAAAGTTTTGGGTCCTTCTCCTTCAACAGCTACATGGTGTTTCTCTGACACTACCTACTTTCTCTCTATATTTGTTTAGATTTCCCACCTGACTTTACTCTGCTAAGCCATTGGCTGGAGCAGCTTTTTTAATAACCAACAGTAATAAAACATATTCATAGCATCAGAGGGGAATCCCACATCAATGGAGAGGGTGTCTGAACTGGTCATCGACTGCAAGCAGATTGATGGTTTCCCTAATTGTCGTCAGTGATAATTTATTCAGTAACTGATGGAAGCAGAGACAGAGATCCATAGACAAGCACTGTGCTGAGCTCAAATCTTGCAGGGAAAAAAAGAGGAGGGATTGTACCAGCCAGCAGTCATGATGGGGGAACCCACAGAGACAGCTGACCTAAGCTTGTTTTTGCTGGACCAATAGTCAGGGAACCTGAATGGAACCAACCTAGGCCCTCTGCATGTGTGTGACAATTGTTTAGCTTGGTCTCTTAGTAAGGCTTCTAACAGTGAGAGTAGGACCTCTCTTTGGCACTTAGCTGACTTTTGGTAACCTGTTCCCCATGCTGGCTTACCAGGCCCCATGTTGGACCTCATGAGGCCTGGGTATGAGGCCCAGTGTAAATTCCTGAGCCTAACTTGAGTTTGTATGAGGCCTAATGTAACTTCCTGAGCCTAGCTCAAGTTTGGAGACCTGACTCTACTTATAACTTTCACACAGGAAGTGACTTAGCACAACCTAATCTAGGCCCATCTCTGCCCAGCCACTGCTAACATAGCAGAATATTATTGTCACTTCTTCCTTGCTCTGCCTCAACCTGTCCCAGGTTTCCCATCCCTATCTCAGCCTATATAAGTTCCTGCCTGATGCAATTAAATGAGATCCTGCTTTGACAGACTCTCAACTCAGTGTGTGTGTTTCTCCCTGGTGGCCAGGGGGAGGTCTGAGTAGTCAATGCTCACCATTCCGCTCAGCCCCAGGGAAAGTCCAGCAGGTCTAACTCTGTCCCTGCCCTTTCTGCCAGAGAACCTGGCAGCCCCGCCTTGACATAATATGAGGATCTTGGTCCTGCCTCAACTTTATTTATATTTTTTTAAAAAGAATGAAAAGTAAGATGGAAGCATTTCTCAAGTTTTACTATGAACCCCATAAGCGGATTCCAGGAAACTTGCCTCAACTCTCACTCATACTGAGAGCATCATTGTCCTCACATGAGAGAAAAGAGACAACTGCTGGCTTTACAAACAGAAGCATAATTTTCAGTTGGTGTTTACTTGAGGCTAAACACAACAGAATGTTTCATAAACAATTTTCTGTGGAGCACCTGCAAAACTAAACAAGAAAGCGCTTGGGGTACAGTGGCATAGAGCTTACCTAGCATGGACAAGGTCCAGGATTCAGCTCTTCATACCACAAAGAAACAAAAATTGTACTATGTAGGGAGATAGGGAGAAATCTCTGTGGGTAAAACTGCCGGCTGTGCAAGCAGTAGTGTAAAAGGAATAGCGTGCTGCGTTCCCACCTGGATCCCGGCTAGCTTTACTTCTGAAATAATGACACGGAAACTGTATTCTTTTAAACACTGCCTGGCCCATTGTCTCCAGCCCCTTATCGGCTAATTCTCACATCTTGCTTTAACCCATATTTAGTAATCTGTGTAGCACCACAAGGTGGTGGCTTACCGTGAAAGATCCTAACCTGCGTTTGTCTCGGAGAGGAGAATCATGGCGACTGCCTGCCTCTGCTTTCTTTCTCCCACAATTCTGTTCTGTCTACTCCACCCACCTAAGTTCTGACCTCTCAGGCCAAGCAGTTTCTTTATTAATTAGCCAATGAAAGCAACAGAAATACAGAAGACCCACCTACATCACAATAGCACCTGAGTTCAAATCCCAGGTACCTCCATACGATGGTAGTTGTGTGTACAACTATAAACCTGACACTGTGGAAGGAGGCAGCGAAAGAGAATCCCTATGTTTGATGGCTGACAACTAGTTCTCAATGAGTGACCTGTCTCAAAGGAGTAAGGTGGAGAATAACAGAACGAGATGTCCAACTTCCTTCTCTGGCATCACATGCCCATACAGGTGTGTATGCATCTGCACACACACAGTAACCAGGAAAGATAAGGAACCAAACTTCCCTTAGCTCTTCTTTGTCACTGTAAGAGTGTGAACCCCTCTTGTGGAAAATCAAATCCAGTGGGGAAAAGGAATTAATGCACGCCTATTACATGTGACAAGAACCATGTCCATTGATATTTATGCCTCTGGATTCTGGGAATTGTACACTATAATTCTCTGATATTGTAAAATCATTATAGTTTGGTTTCTATTCTGGTAATGTGAGCTAAATTTGTTTATTAACTAGCTTATATTTTCTTGATGGACACCTAGTTTAACTTTCATAAAATTTAAAGAATAGAAATGGAACACAGTGTATAGGTCACCAGTGTATAAAGGGCAGGTGAGTGTGGGAGGCAGTGCCCTGATTTCTGATTTCTATTTCAAGTAGAATGTCCTTATGGGAACATCTGGATTTTAGAATGTTTCTTCCCTTTGCAAAGAGGGAGAGAGAGATGTTCTTCCAAGAGCTGAAACATTTTTACTTCCATGCTTTTATGTATTTTATTCTTTTGCTGTCAGGGGAGGCAGGGAATTGTGGAGAGGGAAAAGATTAGATATGGAAAAATAAAGAAACTAATGTTCAAAGAGTTTATTGGAGAGGACCCTGGCTGGACTTGTCATTTGAGGAAAGGATATAATTCCCTGTGGCTTCTCTTGGATGCACCTATGCTTACTCAAGCCAGCAAAGAACTCCCAAGGCTGCTTCCCTAAAGGCCCTATGAATATAGAATTTCTTAGCTTGCTACAATATCTGTCCTTAAAGAATGTCATTGTCTATCCCAATGGCTCTGCCCTCATCAGGCCTCCTCAGAATAATATACAGCTAGAGACCAGCAAGGTGGAAAGCAATGAGTGATAATTTGGTATCTGATGTTAGATGCTTATCTAGACATATACCCCAGATGATCCCAGAGAGAGAAAAACATCTCTTCTAAACCACTAGAAAAAAAAGGTTTTGCCTGTTATATTCACTTGGCACACAAAAAGTATTCAAGAAATGTTTGCAAAAATGAATGGATGACTCAGTAGAGATGGAATAATTACGATGGGTGCTGCAGTTTTGATATTACGTACCTCCCAAATTTATGGAGATATATACATTCTCCAGTGTAGCAATGTTCAGAGATGAACATTTGGGGAATGAAATCTGAACATTAGGGTCTGCCTACAGCAATAAATTAACCTATTGGTAGACTCAGACTTTAAAGGATTATTGGGAGGTAATGGAACTGTAGAAAGTGGAGTTTGGTTAACAGAAGTGTCACTGATAGCATGCCATGGAAAGGTATGCTTATCTTAGATCTTCACTTGTCATTATCTCTGTTTTGTGGCTGTCATGGTGCAAGCAACTTCTTTTTAATACATGACCCTGCCCCATGGTGCTCTGCCCTGCACCCCTGGCCTGGAACAATGGGGAAAACCAACCATGGGCTGAAACTCTGAACCACGCTAACCTTTTAAATTGTTTGGCAGGTGTTAATCCCAGCAATAAAAGGTCAAACTAATACAATGAGGCTGCAACATTTCAGAGATGCTAACAGGGAGGTGTGGGAATTCAAAACCAGGTATGCCTGGATTCTACAATCAATGCCTTTTAAGGCGCCTTGCTGTCCTCACATAACTGACTGTGATGAATGCAAAAAAAATCGAGCCCATCAATTTCAACATTGTATCTACCCTCTGCTCTTGCAACCTTATCCCCAAAATTAAATAAAATTAAATTTAAAATGTAAAAAAAGAAATAAAAAAATGGAAAAGTCTTGTTGTGGAATCTGTGTATGACATAGTGAGTCATGCAGTAAATCTCTTTGTCCATATATCTTTGCTTGCAAGTGGTCGTTGCAAAGAATCACTGGTATGGTTTGAGGCCTCTGGTTTCTGCTACACTATGGATACTGGGCCTTCCTTGGACTCCCCTTGGTTATCCAGTTGTTGCCCTGTGTCATGGAGATCCTGCAGCTTTGGATCTGCAGGACTGGTCCAGCCTCTTTACATGCTGCAGCAGATCATAGGTAGGGTGGTTGTTGGGGTAGGCCAACTCATAACTCTGATTTTGGGCCTGGGTAGTTGCAGAGTTGGTCAGTTGCCAGCTCTCCCCTGTCTTTGCTACCAGGGTAAGTGCTCCAGAATTAACTAGACTAACTTCTAATGTCCCTCTCTCAAATTTGTTTGTCCCTCACCATTTTGTACCCTATTCTTCTGTTTTGTTTTACAATGTGAAATCAACCATGAAACTCTCCATTCTACCCCAGGAGTCATGGCACAAATACCCAGGTAGACTTTAGGTGTTTTCTTACAGTGTCCTCTATTAAAACTGCCTTCTAGATTAAACAACACTGTATTAACTACAGCTTCTACAAATGTTGGTGACAGGAAAAGATGCCCTTCTCTGAGGTTTAGACAACAACTCTCACAAACACTGAATTCCATGAGGAAGCTAAAGCAAAGCTTTTAGATATAACACATTTAGATATAAAGAACGGGCTGGAGAGATGACTCGGAGGTTAAGAACACTGGTTGCTCTTTCAGAGGTCCTGAGTTCAATCCCCACAACCACATGGTAGCTCACAACCATCTATGAGATCTGGCGCCCTCTCTGGCAGTATGTGTATAATTAATTAAGTAATTAATTAATTAAAAAGATATAAAGAACTAGTCTTCTGCATTGACTTATAGTCAATATTTTCCCAGATTCCTCATATAGTGAAGACTATCATGAGACAAATTGACAAACTGACACATTGAAAATGACATTTTCTGGCTATATGCCTAAAAATGTCTAGATTATGTAAAGTTGGGGACTAAACCCAGGGTGTCTAGCATTCTATAGACAAGCACTTCACCAACTGAACTTCACAACTTGACTTCTATTTATTTTATTTTAAACCACTTTTTTCTGACAATCTCTGCTGGACCAGACCTGAGTCAGCAACCTCTGTGGGAGCAGGCCTGAGTCAGCAAGCTCTGCAATAGCAGGCCTGAGTGAGTGACATCCTTGGGAGCAGGTCTGAAAGACCTCTGAGATTGCAGAGCAACTTCTGGGAGCATGGAACAACCTCCAGGAATGCCAAGGGAACTCTGTAGTGACTAGAACTTTGACCTCAACTCCATCACAAAGAACAACCCTCTGGGCCTTGGATCCACTGGTACCTGGAAAAGCGATCACCAGAGACATGGGCCCAACTACACCAATTAGAGGAAAAGATGGATAGACGACAAGGTAAGAGCACATTCAACACCACAAAGAGCAACAAGGTAGCCCCCCCAAAACTAGTGGCTCTACAACAGCAAAACTTGAACACCAAATACAGATGAAACAGAAGAAAACGACTTAAAAAATAACTTTAGGAGAATGTTTGAGGCCCTTAGAGAGTAAATAAAAAACTCCCTCAAAGAAATAGGAGAAAAGACAAACAAAAAGTTGGAAGAAATCAACAAATCCCTTAAATAAATGTAAGAAAAGCAAACAAACAGGTGAAAGAAACATTTCAAGACTTGAAACTGAAATAGAGACAATAAAGAAAATATAAGCTGAAGGAAATTCTGGAAATAGAAAATATGGGAAAATGATCAGGAACCACAAATGCAAGCATAAACAACAGAATACAAGAGATGGAAGGAAGACTCTGAAGCCTTGAAGATATGATAGAAGAAATAGACTCATCAGTCAAAGAAAACATTAAATCTAACAAAAGCTTAGCACAAAAGATCCAGGAAATATGGGACACCAAGAAAAGACCAAACCTAAGAATAATAGGATAGAAGAAGAAGTCCAACTCAAAAGCATAGGCAATATACTCAACAAAATCCTAGAAGAAAACTTTCCCAACCTAAAGAAAGATATGCCTATGAAGATACAAGAAGTTTTGAGAACACCAAATAAATTGGAACAAAAAAAGTCCCCTCACCACATAATAATCAAAACACTAAACATACAGAATGGAGAAAGAATATTAAAAGCTACAAAGGAAAAAAGTCAAGTAACATATAAAGACAGACCTATCAGAAGTATGCCTGATTTCTCATTGGAGAAAATAAAAACAAGAAAGTCCTGGTCAGGAGTTATGTAGACATTAAGCGAGCATGGACACTAGCCCAGACTACTATACCCAGCAAAACTTTCAATCATGGTAGACAGAGAAAAACAAGATATTCCAGATTTAACCAACACCTAGCCACAAACCAAGCCCTATACAAAGTACTAGAGGGAAAACTCTAACCCAAGGATGTTAGCTACCTTTACAAAAACACAGACAATAGATAATCTCAAAGCAGCAAATCACAAAGAAAGGAAAAACACACACAATAGCATCACCATAGCAAAAATTAAAATTAAAGGAACTCACAATCACTGATCATTAATATGATTGTCCCTTAAATGGACTCAACTCACCTACAAAAAGACACAGGCTAACAGATTGGATACAAAGACAAATTCCATTCTTCTGCTGCATATAAGAAAACACCTTAACCTCAAAGAAAAATATCACCTCAGAGTAAAGAAATTTCCAATCAAATGGACTTAAGAAACATGCTGTTGTAGCTATTCTAATATCTAACAAAATAGGCTACAAATTAAAATCAATCAAAGAAGACAACGAAGAACCATTTCATATTAGTCAGAGGAAGAAATCAATCAAGAGGAAATCTCAATACTGAACATCTATGCCCCAAGTACAAGGGTACCCTCATATGTAAAAGAAATACTTCTAAAACATAAACCACACATTAAACACCACACACTAATAGTGGAAGACGTCAACATGCCACACTTACCACTGGACAGGTCTACCAGATAGAAACTTAACAGAGAACCAGGCAGTGGTGGCACACACATTTAATTCCAGCACTTAGGAGGCAGAGGCAGGCAGATCTCCATGAGTTTAAGGCCAGCCTGATTTACAAGAGCTAGTTCCAGGATAGGCTTTAAAGCTACAGAGACACTCTGTCTCAAAAAAAAATTCAAACAAACAAACAAACAAACAAAAAAAGAAACTAACAGAAAAATAAGGAAACCAGCAGATATAACTCAAATGGAGTTAACAGACATATATAGAACATTCCATCCAAACATAAAAGAATATACCATCTTCTCAGCACTTCATGGAATCTTCTCAAAAATTGACCACATATTAGGTAACAAAGAAAACCTCAACAGATACAAAAAAATTGGAATAACCACATGTATGTTATTGGATTACCATAGTTTAAAATTAGAATTCAACACCAACACTAATTCCAAAAAGCCCACAAACACAAGGAAATTAAGCAATGCTCACCTGAATCACCAATAGGTCAAGGACGAAACAAAGAAAGAAATTAAAGTCTTCCTAAAATTCAATGAAAATTGCCACACAACATACCCAAATTTATGGGACACAATGAAAGCAATGTTAAAAGAAAAGTTCATAGCACTAAATGCCTACATAAAGAAGCTGGAAAAATCCCACATTAGTAGTCAACAGAACACCTGAAAACTCTAGAACAAAAAGAAGCAAATTCACCCAGGAGGACTAGATGACAAGAAATAATCAATTGAGAGCCAAAATCAACAATATAGAAACAAAGTAAATAATACAAAGACTTGGTACTTTGAAAAAAAATCAACAAAATAGACAAACTTTTACC